>NW_027529427.1:8887356-8910545 GCF_008692635.1 Crocuta crocuta
CCTTTTTTTCCTTTTTTTTGTGGGGGGGTCTTTTTTTTTTTTTTTTTTTTTTTTTTTTTTGTAATCTCTGCTACACCCAATGTGGCACTCAAACTCACAACCCTGACCAAGATCAACAGTCACATGCTTTTCTGCCTGAGTCAGCCAGCAGCTCCTAAGGGCTGGCATTTTTTATTTTTTAATTTTTTTTTAAATAGTTTATTGTCAAGTTGGTTTCCATATAACACCCAGCGCTCATCCCAACAAGTGCCTGCCTCCATGCCCATCTCCCCCCTTCCCCTCTCCCCCATCCCCATCAGCCCTCAGTTTGTTCTCAGCATTCAAGAGTCTGCCTTGAATGGTTTGCCTCCCTCCCTCTCCCCCACTATTTTACCCCTTCTTCTCCCCCACTGTCCTCCATTAAGTTCCTCCTAATCCTCCTATACATGCAAACATAATGGTAGCTGTCCTTCTCTGTCTGACTTATTTCGCTCAGCATAACACCCACAAGTTCCATTCATGTTGCTGCACATGGCCAGATTTCATTCTTTTTCATTGCCATGTAGTATTCCATTGTATAGATAAACAATATCTTCTTGATCCATTCGCCAGTTGATGGACACTTAATTGTTGAGAGTGCTGCTATGAACATTAGGGTACATGTGAGGGCTGGCGTTTTTTAAGAGAACACCCTTCTTCCCCAAAAAACTTCTCCAGGAATAGAGATTTGTATGACAGAATCAGGAAGATTGGGGTTAATAAGAGCCAGCCCCACATTTGTGACCAGAGCCTGGGGGAGGTCATCTTCCTTATAAGTCTCCAGCCTCTGGTGCCTGCCCCAGCCTCCCCAAGGATGGGGATAGCCATGTGTGACACCCATGCCATGTTTTCAACACCCCAGCCACAAATTTGCACAGCCTTTGCCTCTAGCCCAGTGTAAAGTTTCACTTGTCCCTGCCCAGCTGGGAAGTAAGTGTCTGCAAGGCAGGAGGGTAACTCAGGCCCAAGAGCCAAGCAAAAAGGAACAGGAAGTGGGAGGGTAGGTATTATGTACAGATTTTCTTTTAAGAGTGAGTAAGCGTAACAGATGGGGAAGCGCCACACCCCGCGGTTTGTGTTTGTTGATCTGCATCTGTTTGTCTCCTTTCCTCCCTCTGGCCTGCAGCCAGCATCCTCTACCTGGAGGGTGCAGAGTTGTCTGTCCTGCAGCTGAACACCAATGAACGTCTGTGTGTCAAGTTTGAGTTTCTGACCAGACTGAAGCATCATCACAAGCGGGTAAGCGTCTGGCTCCAGAGTGGAGTGTGTTCCTCTGGTGACAGTGAGGAGCAGAAAACGTTTCTGAAGCCTTCCCAGACATGCCCACCCCAGCTTTTGCTTCCAGCTTTACCTAGCTGTTCATTGAAAAGAGAGTTGAATGGGAAGGACTTCCTCTCTTTCTCTGTAAGTGGGTTAACCTGGGGCCTGCCTCCACGAAGGAACAGCTTTACCCAGCCCGGAGAACCCCGTGGCTGGGGCACAAGCCAGTGAGTTCTGCAGTGGTTTCTGTTTATTTGGCTGCTCACTGCTCGATGGTAAAATGTTCTCATTTGGTTTGTTTAAAGCAGGGGGTTCACAAAGCATGCACATGCCCTGGGAACCGGTTAGAAATGCAGAATCTAGGGCCCCACTCCAGAGTTCAGAATCAAACTCTGAGGGTGAGACCCACAATCGGTGTTGACCAAGCCTGCCCAGGGATTCTGGTGCAAGCTCCAGTGTGCAAATGGCTGGTTGAAATCTGCAAATGTGCCTGTTTGCAGATCTCCCACAAACATAAGCAGCCCATACAGATCCCAGAATCCTTCTCCTGTATGTAATTAGGACCCTCAAACTTGACTGCTAGGTGGATGGTGAGGACCAGATGCCTAGATTAACTTAGAAGCGAAGCCCCCCCCACCTCCATCCACCCCCAGGATAGTTAGAATGGGAGTTGTAAATGACGTGAATTGATTCCACCATCCAGAAAAAAATATCTGCACAGCTTCTGTTATCTCTGCAACAAAGGTGCCTATAGGTGCAGACTCAGTGGGGATCTATAACCCTCCCTCTGCACTTTCCTTCTCCAGAATATTCTCAAGAGATCCCTGACGGGGCGCCTGGGTGGCTCAGTTGGTTAAGCATCTGACTTTGGCTCAGGTCATAATCCCATGGTTCTTGGGTTCGAGCCCTGCATCAGGCTCTGTGCTGACGGCTAGCTCAGGGCCTGGAGCCTGTCTTCAGGTTCTCTGTCCCTCTCTCTCTCTGACCCTCCCCTGCTCATGCTGTCTCTCTCTCTCTCAAAAATAAATAAAACATTAAAAAAAAAAAAATCGCTGGCTTTCCCTTAAGGAGGAAGAGTCATTTAACAAATGGTGTTTAGCTGCCTCTTTTTTTTTTTTCTTCACATATGAATGAGTGATTCTATTCATATGAAATGGAAAGCCCAAAATAGGCACAGCCATGGAACTACCTCTTGTGTGTTAGCTCTCTCCCAATAGCCCTGAGTCCTCTGGCTCGGCTCCCTGGCTTCCTTACACCATCATTCTGGAGTTTGAGAGGGCTCACAAGGGAGGAAGACTATTTTGGCTTTCCCCAAATTCTCTGGCATATGATACTACAGTCTCCTGATAAGGGGCCAGACCTAGGTTTTTAAAAATAGGCAGCAAAGACCGGAGGAAACAAAGAACAAAGAAGTGCCTCCCTCTGATTTGGGATCTTGCTCTGGTGGTTATTTACTTCTCCCATTTCACTGATCTTTTGGGGGTGGGTGGGGTTGTAGCTCTTTGGGTGAGAAGTGTGTGTGTGTGACCTTTCCAACCTCCCCTTCTTCCCTCTCTTCAGTGGCATTTTGCCTTCAGACACTTTGTGGTAGAACCTGGCCAGGAGTATGAGGTGACTGTTCACCACCTGCCCAAACCCATCCCTGACGGTGACCCAAACCACCAGTCCAGGAACTTCCCCGTACCTGGTAAGAGCACCCTCCCAAGCCATTCCCTTCACCACTCAGCTCTTTGAGAAGAAACCAGCAGGTGGCTCAGACATCAGCCTCCCTGCGCAGCTGGACAGTGGCTGCCATTGTCAGCATGCAGTACCTACAGAATAAACAGACACCACAGTTGGGGAGCTCCTGCTGGGAAGGGTCAGGAAGACAAAAGAGTTTTCCCTCCTCCTTCTAGTCTGTCTCCAGCTCTGGTCACCTTGCTCTGCACCTTTTTCTTTTTCATTCCCCACTTGCCCCCACCTGGTTCTTCACTTTTTACCCCACATCCTACCTGCATTTATCTACCACCATCCCATGTGTGATACCATCTCCTCTTCCCCCATGAATCCTTCCTGCCTAAGAAGGCTGGGTTTATCTTCTAAAACACTTCATGTGTGTGCACCGCCTGTTTCTCTGTTCTCTCCAGAATCTCAGCCACAACCTACTTCATTTCTCATTGTTCAAAGCCAACTACATCTCGAAACCCAGCCCCCTTGAGGACAGGGTCTGGGGCCTATACCCATCTGCGCAATCTCCAGAACCACACGGTGCCTTGCATATAGTAGGCCATCAGGAAATGCTTGTTAAGAGTGATGATGGCCTCCTCCATTCCTGGAGCGCTCCACACGGTCACGTGCACACGCACACACGCACGATCTGCTTACTCTGCTTTATTTTTCTTCACGTTACCCATCACTCCCTGACATACTATCGCAATATGTTTGTGATGTTACGTTATGCTGTTTGTTTTCATTGGCCTCCTCTCCTGGAATGTGCTCTCCAGGGGGCAGGGACTCTGTCTTATTTACCACTGTCTAAAACAGTGCCTAGCACAGATTGGTGCTCAGTAGGTGCTTGTCAAATGTGTGAATCTCCCCAGCCCCCTCCCTTGTTCCTGCAGTAGACTGACTCAGTGACTGTCACTCCATGGCAATTCATACCTAGCACCTGTCTTCTTCAACCAAAATGAAAACAATACCGTCAAGGCCACTGGGGAAGGGAGGTTAGGAAGATGTTTACGGAGCAGTGGTCTTCAAGGTAATCCTTGGGCCAGTGGCATCATCAAATTACCTAGGAGCTTGTTAGAAGTGCAGATTTTCAGGGTCCACCTCAGACTGACTAAATCAGAAACTACCCATGATGATGCACAGAAAAGTTTGAGAAACACTGCTGTGGAGGAACAAAATATTCCTGCCCCTGTCAAGAGTCAGAGGCAAGCTGCAGAGAAAGCTAGAGGTGGGAGGAGGATCTGGAGTGGGCCGAGATTCTTGGGTCACTCAGAGCAAGTTCAGCAGGAGTACAGTTGAGTCTGGAAGGTTCCCTGAGAGAGGAGGGAGGAGATAACCAGGTCAGCCCCCAGTTTTGTGGGACCTCTGGCCCCCGGCAGCAGTGCTGTCTGGGAGCTGCCTGTGAAGGGCCCATCTTTGAAGGCTAGAAGGAAAGAGGTTGTTATCCCTGGTGTTGGGAGTCTGGAAGAGCAAGCTTCCTAAGGCAAAGGCTTAGTGGTTTCACCTTTTTCTGGGTTGACAGGCTGCGAGGATCCCAGGATGAAGATGACCACACCATGCGTGGGCTCAGGTAACGGCGGCTGGTGGTCTTGCTGAGGGAACTTTGCATGCACACCCTCCCCTCACTCCCAACCCATGTCTGCGCCCTGAGCAGGCAGCCTGTGGGACCCCAACATCACTGTGGAGAGCCTGGACGCCCGCAAGCTGTGGGTGAGCTTCACCCTGTGGAATGAATCTACCCATTACCAGATCCTGCTGACCAGTTTTCCAGACACAGAGAACCAGAGCTGCTTCCAGCAGCCACAGATGGTGCGAGAGGTAATGCTGCTGCTGTACTGACCCCTGCAGTGTGGCCCCACCCGCCTCCCCTGACCTCAAGTCACCCTCCCCTGTCAGGACAGAACCTTTGCCAGAAGCCCAGCGCTTGGTCAATCCCAGTCCTACACGGCTCTGTCCTTTTTCTTCCGATATGTGGTTGACGTAGAGTTGGTTCTGTGGTGAATCTTTCCCTTGTCTCTTATAGTCAGTCAATCCTGCAGTTGATAGAAATGTCGTTGATCTCTGCCCTGCTCACCTCCCCCGTCCTTTCAGTTCTTTCTTCCCCATAGTGTCATCTGTTCTTTTTGTCGTTTTTGTTGTTTTATTCCACCTTATTCCATAAAGGATCTGAAGATTTTTAATGGGGTATTAAGACAAAGGGGAAATAAAGACGAGGAAGTAAAATTGAGCCAGGGTGCAGTTACTACTGAAAATGTGTGTCACCTGCTAGGAATTTACCCAAGGGATACAGGAGTGCTGATGCATAGGGGGCACATGTACCCCAGTGTTCATAGCAGCACTCTCAACAATAGCCAAAACATGGAAAGAGCCTAAGTGTTCATCAACTGTTGAATGGATCAAGAAGATGTGGTTTATCTATACAGTGGAATACTACACAGCAATGAGAAAGAATGAAATCTGGCCATGTGTAGCAACATGGATGGACCTTGAGGGTGTTATGCTGAGCGAAATAAGTCAGACAGAGAAGGACAGATACCATATGTTTGCACGTATAGGAGGATTAGGAGGAACTTAACGGAGGACCATGGGGGAGAAGAAGGGGAAAATAGTGGGGGAGAGGGAGGGAGGCAAACCATGAGAGACTCTTGAATGCTGAGAACAAACTGAGGGCTGATGGGGGTGGGGGGGGGGTGATGGGCATGGAGGAGGGCACTTGTGGGGAGGAGCGCTGGGTGTTATATGGAAACCAACTTGGCAATAAACTATTAAAAAAAAAAAAGAAAAGAAAATGTGTGTCACGCTGTTGGCCGTGAACACAGATTGTCCCCATGGTGCCAGCAGCCAAAGCAAAGAGAAATTCCAGTTACTAGATGTGTTCATGAATTAACAACGAGCCAGTCGCCCTAGGGAAACGTAGTCTCTCCTGGAAGAGAAACCCGGGAAGCATTTGTGTGCATGGCCATCCTAAAGGGCACAGTGGACAGCGATGACAGCTTTCTCACCAGCCACCCGCAGTGCATTCTCACCCGTCCTCTCCTCTCCCTGCAGCCTGCGTACCAGGACTCCCACCAGCGGTCCAACGTCACGCTCATCCTGTCAGACTCTAACTGGTGCTGCCGCCACCGAGTGCAGGTGGGTGAGTGCGGTGTGCACAGGTGTGAGAGTGCGTGCACAGATGGCACTCCTAATGGGCAGAATAGGAAAGGAGGGGGGCTCAGGGACCCTTGCTCCGAGGACTGTGCCGCACTGGACCTCCCCGCCTGGCGAGGCATCACGTCCACCTTCCCCGGCCCCTTCTTCCAGTCTCACCTGGGTGGGCTTCTTTGGCTCCTGTAGCTGATGGGCAATCTGCCCGACAGTCACAGGCAGGTCCTGGAGCAGCCAGCTAGGCGTGTTCCTCTCTGCTATCCTGCTGGAGGGGAAGCATCAGTGGAGGGCCCCGAGTCTCCCCAGCATCTCAGGGCCCCTCTCTTCTCTGCTCTCACAGATCCAGCCCTTCTTCAGTAGCTGTCTAAATGACTGCCTCAGACACTCCATAACCGTGCCCTGCCCGGAAATTCCAGATCCTCCAGGTAGGAGGTTTATGGCTGCTCTGGGGCATTTTGGGGGGTGAGCGTGAATGAAAGTCAACACCTTGAACTGAACTCTGACCTGGTCCTGAGGGTGGGGGCAGAGTTTAATTTTACTTGGGGTTACTTGGGCCTGCAATGTGGGGCTCTAAAGACACTCCTGGGTGCTGATGCATAGGGGCACATGCACCCCAGTGTTCATAGCAGCACTTTCAACAACAGCCAACTTATGGAAAGAGCCTAAATGTCCATCAACTGATGAATGGATCAAGAAGATATGGTTTATCTATACAATAGAATACTACATGGTAAAGAGAAAGAATGAAATCTGGCCATTTGTAGCAATGTAGATGAAACTCGAAGGTGTTATGCTTAGCAAAGTAAATCAGGCAGAGGACAGATGTTTTCACTTATAAGTGGAACAGGAGAAACTTAACAGAGAACCATGGGGGAGGAGAAGGGGAAGAATAGTTGGGGAGAGGGAGGGTGGCAAACCATGAGAGACTCTTGAATACTGAGAACAAACTGAGGGCTGGTGGAGGTGAGGGAGAGGGGAAGGAGGGTGATGGGCATGGAGGAGGGCACTTGTTGGGATGAGCGCTGGGTGTTATATGGAAACAAACTTGACAATAAACTATAAAATAATAATAATAAATTTAAAAAATAAAGAAAGAACACTCCTGGGTTGGACTCCTGACTGCCTTTCATTAGCTGTGTAGTTGTGGGCAAAATACTTAACCTTTCTGATCCTCAACTTTTGGGACTGAAAAACACAGGGATTATTACTGTCAGAGAGTTAGAGTTATGGACCGAGTACTGAATGAAGTGTTTTACCATGTCCGCTTTCAACTCTCACAAATTGTGACTCTTCATACTGTTAGGCAGAGGGTCCCTCCCGCAGGTTCACAGATGAGGAAATAGAGGCACAGAGATGTTCAGTAACTTGTCCCAGATCATACACCAAGGAAGTGGTGGAGCTCCAGCTTCTGACCTGAGGGCCAGAGACGGCAGCCCGTTCCCTCCCTCTTCACCGTGGCCAGCCTCCCTCAGAAGCCACCTGCAGCCTAGTGTGGGGCTGTAGCCCACATTGCATTGCTACATTCCATTGGCCTGGAGGAGAATCTGGCCCCCCGGGTGGGAGTTGGGGCATCTCTTAGTAGACTGACAACTCAGGTGTTCCATGTAGTTGTTTTCACTCAGTTTACAGGTATCTGGAGTGCTAGTGCAGGGCCAAGGTCACCGGCAGGCCCTCAGTGGGGGCAGCGATGGTTCTTGTGGTCACTGCTAATAATTAAGAATGCTGTTTTCCCTTTGTTCTCATTGCAGTTTCGATCGCAGGTAAGCTGTGCTCTCCTTCCCATAACGCTGTAGGAGTCTGCAGGGGCCATTCCCCAGGGGCCACGTGAGACGTCCCCGGCTGAGCCTTGGATGGAGCCAGGCAGACAAGGCTGAACTGAGAGGCCAGCCCAGGGGTGGAGATCGTCACCACATCATGGTGCAGGCCAGAGTGGACAGCCCAGGGGCCAGGCACGGGGCCTGGGGGAGCTCAGGGCTGGCATAGCAGACCTCCTCTGCCACGTCACTCATGCTGTTCTGCTTACCACAGACTATATACCCCTGTGGGTGTACGGGTTCATCACGGGCCTCTCCATCCTGCTGGTGGGTTCCGTCATCCTGCTGATCATCTGCATGACCTGGAGGCTACCCGGTAAGGGGCAGAGCTGTGGGGGCGGGTCATGGGGTTTTCCCCTCTGTTCCTCTCTTTCTTACTATGTCCCCATCTTTCCGCTCCAGTCTCTGTAAGGCTGTACTCAGAGGGCGCCCTTCGACCCCAGCCTGAAGAACAGACATTGCCTTTCTTAGGCCACACCTAGTTCAGTTGTCAAGAACTCAGCCTACGGGAAGGCTGCCCTGGGCTCAAATACCAGCTCCACCCCTTATTGCCTGGGCAAATTACTAAATTCTTGACCCTCGGGTTCCTCTTTTATAAAATGGAAATTATAATGATACTCATGTCATAGAACAAATACAAGGATGACATGAAATAATGTGTGTGAATTCTTAGCATAGAACCTGGCACATATTTGCTCAACATATGTTAACCATAATTATATTTATTGCTACTAGAAGTAATACCATTAAAACAAACTGTTAGAAAGAGCTAGGGTAGAGTTTTCCTGCATCAGACATGATCAGCCAGGTGGGTGGGAGAACCTGAATGACGCCATGCTGCAGCCCCCAGACTTGTACATCTGAGGTCAGGGAGAATGGTGAGGGGCAGCATGGTGTGACAAGAGAAGGAAGGCTCCAGGTGGACCCAGAACATATGGGTGTGGATCCCAGCTCTGCCTCCCTGCTTTGCAGGCATAGGCAAGTTGCTTAACAAACCCTAGATTTGGTCTTCTCTTCTGTAAAATGGGATAACACCTCCCCCTCAGGGTTGTGGTAAGGATTGAATGAGCTGGCCAAGTTCTAAGCAGGAGAGAACATGGGCCTTCAGCCTAGGGACTCAGCCTTTCCCTGTCCCTCCCTGGGCCTGGGCCCTTCCTTCAGTAGTCTGGGAGCCATTTCCACATGTTGGAGGCTTGTCAGGATTAGGTATTATTAATTATTATTTATTGTGTGATGGGAAGAACACCAGACCAGGCACTGGAAGACCCAGTTAGAGAGCTCTTCTCCACAGGATTGTTGGGAGAGTCAAATAAGTTAACATCTCTGCAGGTGCTTTATAAACTGTAAAGCTCCCTGCAGACGCCAGAGAGGCTTTTGCTCCATTTCTTTTGTTGTACTTGTGACCTTTTACTGAAGTGCCCCACACCACACTGACATGAAAAGACACATGAAGGAGAGGACACAAAGGAAACTTCACTCATTTCACTATCTCTTGGTAGTTCTGGGGAAGGGCCCAAAAGGTGGGGATTGAAATGAAGGTTCTGGGGGTACCTGGGTGGCTCAGTCGGTTAGGCATCCGACTTCGGCTCAGGACATGATCTCGCAGTCTGTGGGTTCGAGCCCTGCATCAGGCTCTGTGCTGACAGCTCAGAGCCTGGAACCTATTTCAGATTCTGTGTCTCCCTCTCTCTCTGCCCCTCCCCAGCTCGTGCTCTGTCTCTGTCTCAAAAATAAATAAACATTTAAAAAAAAAAAAAAGAGGGGTGCCTGGGTGGCCCAGTTGGTTAAGCATCCGACTTCGGCTCAGGTCATGATCTCATGGTTTGTGGGTTCGAGCCCCGCGTCGGGCTCTGTGCTGACAGCTCAGAGCCTGGAGCCTGTTTCAGATTCTGTATCTCCCTCTCTCTCTGACCCTTCCCTGCTCAGTCGCTCTCTCTCTCTCTCCCCCGCTCAGAAATAAATAAAAATATTAAAACATTAAAAAAAAAAAAAGAAATGAAGGTTCTGCATATCCTCCTTGGCCATCATGGGTTCCATTCACCCTGCCGTGTCACTGGGGAGCCGACTCCTGCACCACAGCTTCCTTCTTTGTAGCTCAAGGGGAGCAGTTGCTTAAGAATGTTGTTTCCCTTCCTCACCTCAAAAATACCAGGAGGAAATGTTGTAAACTGACCTGGTGGGGGCTACTTGTGGAGATGTGTTGTAAGCCTCTGGCGAGGACACTTCTGGGAAAGATGCTTTCCCTGCAGTGGGGTGTTTCTCGGAGACATCCCAGCTGTGGAGAGGAGAGGAACCAGGGCTACGATGAGGGACACGGGTGGAATCCCCAGTCACCATTCTCGGGGTCCTGGCTGGGTCAGTGCTGCCTCATGCTTGTGACCCCAGCTGATTGAGTATGTTCAATGTGCCAGACACTTCACATACACAATCTCATTTAATCCCTGCCACACAGACCCATTTTACAGAGGAAGAAACTGAGTTTCTGAGGCATGGGTAACTTTCCCAGATCTCCTAGCTGTTCATGGCTGACCTGGGATTCACACCTGAGAGACTCCACATAGCACAGGATCCTGCAAAGGCCCTGAAGCATCTAATAACTACCCTCCCTTATCATTTGCCCTGCGTCAGGGTTGGGACAGCACGCCACCAGATGCCCCTGTGAATTGGTCCCTATTTCTTTTCCAAAAGAGCTACTCTAGTGTATTATTTTTGTTTCTTTCAGGGTCTCATGAAAAATACGAGACTGATACCAAATGCACAGGTCAGTATTTCCTGGTGTGGGTGGGCTGGGTTTGGTGTGTGTTGTCAAAGGCTTGATGGAGGGCTCTCTTGAGAGACATGGGTGGGTTACCTTCTGTATTTTAACTCCTGAGCTCCTTCAGGAGACCTCCCCATAAGAGGACCTGCTTCCTAGTACCCCCATACAGAGGGGACCTCAAATAGCAAAGCTAAGATAACAGTTTTTTAAATCACTTAGACAAGGAAGGAAGGGAAGGGACCATCTTTTATGAAGAGAGGTCCTACCTATAACAGACATTTGTATTCCATAGGCAGGCCTTTGTGCCTCTTTCTCTTTTTAATTACAATAATTGAAGTATCAGCTAGAGGCCAGATAGGAATCTTGAGAAAAGAAATTTACTCTCCCAGAAGGCACAAAATTGTGATTCTTTTCAGGCAGCCAAAATGGGCAAAGTAGCAACATTTGGCTTATTCTGAGGCCTCGGTTGCATTACGTAGGCTAGGGAGCCAGTCTCTGCCTGGTCCAGGGTGCCCCTGGCCTGACCAGTTAGGAGTGCTGCTCCTGCCTGCGGTTTGAGGATCAGTGTGGGTGTACACCTGAAACTGTGGGCCTGCTTTTCCTTGTTTCCCTTAGATGTTCTGCCCAAGAACAGCCTGACACCCCCACCCCTGAAGCCCAGGAAGGTTTGGATCGTCTACTCAGCTGACCACCCCCTCTACGTGGATGTGGTCCTAAAGTTTGCCCAGTTCCTGCTCACCGTCTGTGGCACCGAAGTGGCCCTCGATCTGCTGGAGGAGCAGGTCATCTCAGAGGTGGGGATCATGACCTGGGTGGGCCGCCAGAAGCAGGAAATGGTAGAGACCAACTCCAAGATCATCATCCTGTGCTCCCGAGGCACCCGCGCCAAGTGGCAGGCCATCCTCGGTTGGGAGGAGCCTGCTGTCCAGCTTCGGTGTGACCACTGGAAGCCCGGGGGAGACCTCTTCACCGCGGCCATGAACATGATCCTGCCAGACTTTAAGAAGCCAGCCTGCTTCGGCACCTACATCGTCTGCTACTTCCGTGACATCAGCAGTGAGAGCGATATCCCTGACCTCTTCAACATCACTTCCAGGTACCCGCTCATGGACAGATTTGAGGAAGTTTACTTCCGAATCCAGGACCTGGAGATGTTTGAACCCGGCCGGATGCACCGTGTCGGGGAGCTCACGGGTGAGAACTACCTGCGGAGCCCCAGCGGCTGGCAGCTGAAGGAGGCCGTGGAGAGGTTCCGGGAGTGGCAGGCTCAGTGCCCTGACTGGTTCGAGCGTGAGAACCTTTGCTCCGCAGATGACCAGGACCTCCCGTCCCTGGATGAAGAGGTGTTTGAAGAGCCACTGCTGCCACCTGGAGGAGGGATCATCAAGCAAAAGCCCCTGGTACGGGAACCTGCCTCCCAGGGCTGCCTGGCGCTCGATGTGTGCATCCGTGAGGAAGGAAGGGGAATGTCCAGGCTCGAACCTCAAGTTCAGCCCCAGGGAGAGCTGGCGGCCCAGACCCTCCAGACGGAGGTACTCCCGGTAGAGGAGGTGCCTCCAGCTCAGGCAGTGCAGCCTGTCCCTCAAGCCACTGGGCCTAGCCCAGCCAGCCGCTTGGCTGTGGTGGAGGGAGATGAGGCCTGGCCGCTGCTGGAGGGCCATGGCCCTGGGCGGAACAGCGTCCTCTTCCTCCCCGTGGACTCTGAGGACCCAGCCCTCTGCAGCACGCCCAGGGCATCGCCCAGCCACCTCCCGGAAGACGTGCGGGAACAGCTTGAAGGCCTGATGTTCTCACTCCTCCAGCAGAGTCTGGGCTGCCAGGCCCAGGAGGGCTGGGAGAGTGCCGCGGTGGCCCTCAAAGACCTGTACCCGCCCTGTGAGGATGGGCAGCGGCAGTCAGTGCAGTCTGACCAGGGCTACATCTCCAGGAGCTCCCCGCAGCCCCCCGAAGGCCTCCTGGACATGGAGGAGGGGGTCGAAGAGCAGGACCTAGGGAGATCAGCCAAGCAGCTCTCACCTGAGGACCTAGAGAGCCTGAGAAGCCTCCAGCAGCAGCTTTTCTTCCAAGAGCTTCAGAAGAACTCTGGCTGGGACAGTGTGGAGCCCGAGGCACCGTAGGGCCTCCTCAGACCCCGCGTGTTGGGAGAAGGGTGCGTGTGTGTACAAGAGTGTGCACGTGAGTGTCTGTATATACACATATGTCCATGTGTGAAATGTTTGCCTTTGAAATGTAGACCTCTTGAGCCCTGTGCATCCCCCTTAATTTTCTTTCTCTGACCCTCTGGTTATGTCTCTTCCCCACCAGAATCCATGGCCCATTCCCAGGAGCTGGTGACAAAGTGTCCTTGAATCTCCATCATTCATTCATTCGTTCATTCTTTCATTCCGTCTGCATTTATTTTGCACCTCTTATGTGCCAGGCATCTGAGATTCAAAGATAAATTGCAGAAGTCACACCCTGGTCACAGAGGACTTAACATCTAGTGAGAGCAACAGATTAGCAAACAAGATGGTCATGTGCAAAGTAAAGCCTTAGTAGAGGTCTGCCCAGGACTATGAAAATACACAGAAGGGGAACCTGGGCCAAGAGACTGTGGTTGCAGAAGGCAGCGGCGCAGGGGAAGTGGGTAGCGGGTGGGGTAAGGGCTGGAGGCAAGTGAGCCTGAAGCGGAAGGAGGGGTAGGAAGAGAGGTAATGGAGAGGCCGGTTGGAGAAGGCATGTGGGCCAGGCAGAGGTTTGAGACATCAGCCGCATGGCCTGGGATTCCTTTGGTATGGAATTCCCTTCTATTGCTCTGCAGAGAAGGAGGCTGAGGACCAGACATACCCGAAAGCCACCTCAGATCAGTTTTGGAAAGAGACAGGATAGAATTGTGTGGCGTGAAACCTAGCAGCACTCAGTAGGGAGAAAAGTCTGAAATCCTGAGCCCCCTTTTTGGTGTTCAGTCAATGGGAGATGGGGTCTTCAGGGACTGTGTGACTGGGCCTCTGGGCAGCAGCCCCCCATACATGCATGCACACACACACACACACATGCACCTGTGAGCTCAGGAAGCATCAGACCTGGGGGNTGTCCCACTCTGTACTTGAAAGTCTGAGTGGGTTTCAAGAGGAGAGATGCTAAGGCCCAGTGTTTGAAGAAGTGGTTCCTGAAAGTGCCTCCTTTAGAGAAACTGAAGGCTTCTGTCCCTCTGGGGTCCCGGCAAGCACGCTGGGATGCCATCTGCCCCTGGAATAGAGTCCCCACCTGTAGCTCCGAGCTTTAGTGAAGGGGTGAGAATTCTGGCATGTAATGGGAAACCAAATATCACAGGTTACGTGTGTGTGTGTGTGTGTGTGTGTGTGACACATACATGCATGTGTGTGCACAAAAGAGATTATCAATAAAAGAATGAATAAACGTGTTAACTCTGGTAAGAATTCCTGGTAGTCTGAGTCACGTGTTACTAGGGGTCAAGAGTTCCCAGCTGTAGAGTCCTTTCCAGTGTTGAGCTTTCACCTCATAGTGGCAGTGGCATCAGGCCTAAGTCCTAGACAGAGTGTGGCCTGTGCACAGCCTCACAGCAGCACAGGGCCAAGTAAGGCAACGCTGCAGACTGGGTGTCTGTGTCCCCCCAGAATCCCTACATTGACACCTAATCCCCAGTGTGACGGAAGTGGAGGTACAGGTGATGAGGTCACGTGGATGGAGCCCCAGACTTCCACCCTTCGGCCACATGAGGGCACAGCAAGATGGTCCTTCATGAACCAGACACCCAATCCGCCAGCTCCTTGATCTTGGACTTGCCAGCCTCTAGAACTGTGAGAAATAAATTCCTGCATTTGTAAGCAGCTCAGCCTATCGTGTTCTGTTAGAGCAGCCCTAAGAGACTAAGAGAAGGGAGAAAAGGAAGTGAGTTCTCCCAGCCTCCAGCCTCTCAGGCTCAGTCCCCTCTCCAATAAGCTGGAAGTGGGTGTCACTGGCAGAATGGCCCTAACCAGTCTAGTACTGGTGCCCAGAAGACATTCCCGTTTGAAATGCATTCCCTGCAAACCTTGAATTCTAGCTTTGCTGGCCTCTGAGGCCAAATTTCCTCAATTAGCATTCTTCACTGTATCCTGTTTATCTCCAGGGCTGCTACTTTTCTTCCTAACAGCTTTTTTGAGATACAGTGCACATACCATACCATTCACAGCTGCCCTCATGCAGTTCAGTGGCTTTTAAGAGTTGAGACTTCAGTGACTATCAGCATAACCAAGTTTAGAATATGTTTCTTACCCCCAAAAAGAAATCCAGCCCTCTTTAATCCTCACCCCAACCTCCCTAAACTCCCCGTCCCTCTATAGAATTCTCCATTGTGGACAGGACATGTAAATGGAATCATGAAGTTACCCAGGGCTTCTGCACCCTTCCTTTAATGTCCTTCCCTGACTCTTCCCCCCCGTCGCCTCCTCTCCCCTAAAGCCCCCAGTCTCATACTGGTCTTTCTAGCATATTTATGCCAGAAATTCTGTCAACCCGTGGTGTCCGCTGTCAGCCAAATGCCAAGAGCTTCAAGAGCATGTATAAATAAAGCCATGCCTCTCTTTTCATATTATTCTGAAACATGGCTAATAAAATCCTACTTCACCCAGAAATACCATTCCAAGAACAGATGTCCTCCAAGCTGTGACTTTCCTACCACCCAGGCCTCCTCCTAAGTAGACTGCAACAGCAGTGGCTCAAGTGGGTGGGAGGACCCACAGTCAACATGTGACAGAAGCCTGCAGTGGAGCAGCTGTGACTGGTGTCCAGCCCAAACCTGCACGCTTGAACCAGGCCAGCTGCCAACTTCCAAGTGGACTTGCCTGCTATCTTGTTCCTGGTTAAAAAAAAAAAAAACACGCGAGGGTGGGTGGGGTGATGATTAAATGGTGATGTAGACATTGTTCAATACAGTGCTTTCCAACTCGACTTCTAAACTCTTTTCTGCTTAAGAAGGATCTCAGAGATGTCCAAGCTTTCAGGGGGTTGTTAGTCACTTAAACATCCATTCAGCAGTTTGAGCTGGGATCTCTACATGCCAGGGTATGATGGATTTTACTGATTTTCTGCTTGTCTTTGCATATTAAATAAGGCATAAGGGAGAGGAAGATGTACTTACAATGCACTGGGAAGTTTTCGTCCTGTGGCCTTTAGCTCTGAAATTGGTGCGCTCCCATTCCAAATACATAAAGGCAGTGTCAGACGGTTCTGCCCCAGCGCTTTCTGAAAAGACCTGTCAGTTAAGTAAGGGCCACAAGACACCAGCTGCTTCAGGCTATGCAAGAAAGTAATGGCCCAAGTATGCATGAGCTTGGAATAAAAGCAGAGCTGGTATTTCAGCCCCAGCTGTGGGTCTCAAGCCAGGGGGTTGGGGACAGAGTGTCTTTCTTTCTTCTTTTAAGCTATTTATTTATTTAGAGAGAGCAGGGAAAGGACAGAAAGAGGGAGAGATAATTTTTTTTTTTTTTTAGAGAGAGGGCTCAAGTGAGCAAGGGGCAGAGAGAGAGAGAGAGAGAGAAGCGGGGCTCACCTGAAGAAGGGCTCGTGCTCACCCGATGCAGGACTCGAATTCATGAACTGTAAGATCATGACCTGAGCGCAAATCAGATGCTTAACCCACTGAGCCACCCAGGTGCCTGAGAGATCCATTAAAAAGAAGCAACCATTGGGGCACCTGGGTGGCTCAGTCGGTTAAGCGACTGACTTTGGCTCAGGGCATGATCTCACAGTTCGTGGGTTCGAGCCCTGCGTCGGGCTCTGTGCTGACAGCCAGCTCAGAGCCTGGAGTCTGCTTCAGATTCTGTGTCTCCCTCTCTCTCTGACCCTCCCCTGCTCACGCTGTCTCTGTCTCTCAGAAATAAATTAAAAACATTGAAAATTAAAAAAAAAAAAAAAAAGAAGCAACCGTTAATCCAAGGCTGGAACCCTGGCTCTGCTGCTTGCCAGCCATGTGGCTTACCAAGTAACCCTCCCTAGGTCTCAGGCTGTGGGATGTGCAACAGGGGCTCCTACCTCAAAGAGGTCTTATGAGGAGTGGCTGGAACATGCATGTGAAGCTCCTGGGTGTGTCCTGCACACAGGAGCACTCACTAGCAGATGGTAGTATACTCAGTACACAGGAGCACTCAGTACATGGTAGTACTCAGTACACAGGAGAACTCAGTATACAGGAGTACTCAGTAAATGGTAGTACTCAGTACATGGTAGCCATCATTTCATCCAGGTGTTGCTACCCCTATACATCGTTGCCTTTGTGAGGAGTCCAGAGGCTCCCTTAGGTCTCATTGCCTCTTAGCAAGGATCACTCTGACCTGATTTGAGTCAGAGCAGTTTAGGAACCTCACTGTTAATCTAGCCTCTCTTCCTGTTGTTAGGGCTTTCTTGCTCTAGTGTTTGCTTGTTCAGATTACAAAAGTAATATATGATCCAGTATTCTATAGTATGAAAGAATATAAAATGAGGCAACTGCCCCCAGCCCATGGGTACAGGCTGCAAAGTCGGGGTGCCCACTCACGGCCTCCCACATCACTCCTAAATGCCTTTGAGGTCCATCTTCTTGCTTTTGGTCTCCCCACAGCTCTCCATGCCCTGCTGCCTCCTCCAGATCTTGGTGCTGGGACCACATTCACATCCTGTCCATTTAGGTTGGTGAAGACAGGTGAGCCAGCTTTGTCTGTTAGAGGAACATGGAGTCCCCTCTCTTATGACTTGAAGGATACCAAGAGTTCTTGTCCAACATGCCCCCCCGACACCCCAGTTCCTAGATTCCTTTCCTAGGAAGAGTAGCCCCCTAGGCTATTAGTTTACTGGACCCTTCCTTTCTGATTAGAGAGGAAGAAGATACAACAATGACTTGAGAAGAGGAAGGAGAACAGAAAGGAATGAGGCGCAGCTGGCTGGTGCCCTGCACCCTGCACCCTGACATGGGTATCCCAGTGGTTGACTTTTGATCAATGCCTCTTCCTTGGAACTCACACAGAATATGAAAAGCAGCCCCTGCTTTTTAGCTGGACTTTTCTGAAGCTTTAATAAGGGGAAGTTGAACTCAACTGACAGCTGAGTCTGTAGGCTGCCTGGGGTAGTGCAGATCTGGAAGGCAGACTGACCTGGGTTCAAATCTGAATTCCCTTTTTTTTTTTTTAAATGTGTGTGTATTTATGTTTAAGAGATGGAGAGGGAGAGAGAGGGAGAAAGAGAGCACAAGCAGGGGAGGGGCAGAGAGAGAGCAGACTCCAGGCTCTGGGCAGTCAGCCCAGAGCTCCCTGTGGGGCTCGAATCCACAGACTGAGAGATCATGACCTGAGCTGAAGTTGGACACTTAACCGACTGAGCCACCCAGGAACCCCTGATCTGGATTCCCTTCCTGACTCTAGTGTGGTATTCAGCAAGCTACTGTCTTTCTGGGCCTTGGGAAAATAGAGACAAGGCTCCCTTGGAGATGGCTGTGAGGATGAAATGAGCTGCTGTGCATCTAGGGCCTGACTCAGGCGAGCACAGGATGTTGCCAGCCTCTTCCAGAGGGTCAGAACTGCAGGGTCAGACTCAACCCCTCGGCAAAGCCTGAGTGTGACCTCAGCCCTGCCCACTCTGAATATACTGCCCATTCATATGTCATTTCTTCATCTTTCACAAAGATGCTTTCATATATGGTCCCGCTGACCAAATGGGTAAGAGCTAGCTTACCTAACTATGAGAAACGTGTAAATATTTATAATATGCTAAGTCCAGTCACCATCTTATTTTGCATCTAGATTTAGGAACAAATGAAGACATGATCTTATGTTTTTCTGTCATTCTTTTATATGTAAATTTGCCCCCCATTATGATTATAAATATCTTGAGGAAAAGGACTGTTTTGCCACCTCACTTAATTATTACCACAGCCTTGTGAGGTAATATTGCTCCTGTTTTATAAGTGATGAAAACATTCCAGGAGGTGAGGTAAGTGCCCACAGCCTCAGCTCGTAGGACAGAGAGCAAGCCAAGGGCCAGGCTGTTCCCATGCTCTGATTTTGCCTCTTTCACCCTCTGGGTCCAATCACTGTGTAGTCTTTGGAATGGCCAGCGGCACCAAAGCGCAACAACACAGAGTGGCTATAGCTGTGCTAAAAAATCTACTATATTTGTGCAGACTCAATGTTCTGTCTTAGATTTCACTGTCCCCTTTGTGTTTGTTTGTTTGTTTGTTTGTTTGTTTGTTTGTTCAAGGCCTCATTCTTCTCATTCATACATAATTCATGTCTTTGGCTGGGGGAAGAGTAATAGAAGAGGGCAGAGTATTTAAAAATAAGTTTCTCAGTCTTTCTCTTAGCAAGTTATTCTTAGAAAGAAATGGGAGTGAAAGCCCCAAGTGGCTGGGGAAATCTCTCTCAGGCCCAGCGCCCACCTGAGTTAGCTCTGCCTACAGAAAGCCTGGCTCAACAACCCCCAGGTCAAGGCCAAAGCCACACTGCCTCTACGAATAGCATGCCTACTGCCTAGAAGGAAATAGCGAAGGTGTACCCACAATGTTAACACAAGCCTATAAAATGATGACAAATGTCACAGTGACATTTAAGAATTTAGTAAGGAAACCAGGACAGGAAAGATCTTAAACAAACCACACAGGAAGCTGGTCACAAGTCTCAAGGTTTTTTTTTTTTCTTTTTTTTTTTCTTTTTTATTTTCAGAACAGAGGCTGGTTTTATTTTTAAAAAGAGAAAGGGGGGAAAAACGTGATAAATGCTAGTGAGGTGCCACTTCCCTTCTTCCAGGCTCTAACTGCCAGACAGCTCTCTTCCACAAAGACACATAGAATCAGAACCAGGGCACATTATTTCAGAAGAGCCCTTAGAGAGGGTCTGGTCCAACCCCCTTTTAAAACAGATTCAGAGTCCAATGCTCAGGTCAAGGGCACACCTTCCTTGCACAAATGTTAGAGGCAGGCAGTCTGAATTCTGAACCCAGGGTACTTTTCTGTGAACTGTGCTCCCAGCACAAGCCTCAGGAGACAGTGCACCTTGTCTTTATTAGACCTACGGGAAACACCTCCAGTTTGACCCCCCACTAAAGACGCCCCTAGAAAGCAAGAAAAATGAAACTTTAGGGGTCATTTGTTGTTGTGAGTGGGGCAAGGAAACAAAGCAAAAGGACTCAAGAAAGAAACCCCAGAAGAAAGGGGTTGACCCCCGAGCACAAAGTGCTTGCACCAGATGTTTGAAAGAGAATGTCCAGGGGTTAGTAGGGGGTCAGCAGACAGAGACTGAGTAGGCCTGGCCTCTGCCAGAATTGGCCAGGTGCCATCAATCTCTCATCGTATCTTGGGAAGTGGTAGTTCATTGGAACCTATCACAGCCTCCCACCAGAAAACTCAATAGCACTCAGATTTTACAGTCATTCATCGGGAGACCACCATCCAAACAGGAGAGAGGGGTAGGGCAGGGGCCAGCCAGGGGCTGGCCATGGCTCAGACACAGAGCCCTTTCACAACCACTGAGATTAGGTAGCAGAGAGAGCAAAGCTGGAGAGAGGATATGGGGACCCAGGGAGCAGCCATGGGGGCCCACCCAGAGTCTGGGCCCAGAACTTCAAGCACAGGGAATTTAAAGGGAAAGGATTGGAGTGGGGAGTGGGGAGAGAAGGAAGAAAACAAAAAAAAAAGATCAGTTGTAAAATCCAACTAGCTAATAGTGGACCTGGTAGGGTGAGGGGCTGAGCGCACAGATAATACATTGAGTGTAAACATTTTTCCTCCATTGTTCCCCACTGTGACAGTAGGGGAGGCTCAGAACTCTGGTGGAGCCATCAACCCCTCTGTGTCTCTGTCTACATGGACAGACATTATGTATCAACAAACTCCCAACAAATTGGGAGAGAAGGGCCCCAAGTGAAAAACTGAAGCCCAGAAAGCAAAAGTGATGTGTCACTCAAAGCTAGTGAGTGACAGAGTCAAAACTATAATCCATGACTTCTAGTCCTTTGTCCAGGGTTCATTACACCACACACGACTTCTCAAGCATAAGAAGTCAGGGAGGGGAAAACAAAAATTCTTACAGCCCCACCCCATCTTATTTTGGGGTGGAAGAAAGTGAGTATTTCCTGGCCTTGCTGCCAGCTGCCCTCCTGTACTCATACCTCCCCAGAAAACACTTATCCTGCTTCAAGAGTGAGGTCCCACATTGAGACTGTAAGTGGGTAACCCCTGGGTGTCCCTCGTCATCAATCTCAGTGAGAATACCACGGAAGAAGGCGGGGCAGAGGTAAGATTTGCCCAGCCTCTCCATGCAGCCTGCCTTCTCTGTAGAAATTCTCTTAACCAGAGCCGAGGACAAAGGTCATCACCACCCTTTGTGATCCACACCAGGCTTCCTAGAGGAAGGACAGATGAGGAACTGGATTTCCTTAAGCTAATGGGAGCCCCAACTTCACATATATCCAGGAACCCCACCAAAGCTTTTGTTCTGAGCCAAGATCTGACCCAGTCAGCAACAAACCCCAGGAAGGATAAGAGCTCTGGGTGCAGAGGGAGGGAGGAAGGGAGGGCAAGCCAATGGCTGATACTCCACAGACCCTGTAATAAGACTGGCACCAAACCCCAGCTGGATCCAGTGGCCATGTTGAATGCAACTTCTGAGTATTTTGCCTGTATTTTTTGCAAGCAGCATCAGTGCATGATGCTACAAAAGTTGAAAGCACGGAGGTAGAAATGCTCACTCACCCAAGAAAGGGTGCAGTTTGGTCCTTAGAGTATGGACCCTCTCCTAAGCTGAGAAGAGAGGAGTAGAATTGAGGAAGATCCTGGGTGAGCTTCTCCCTCGGAGGAGAGCAACTGGGCAGCTCCCAGGAGCCCAGCTCTTTCTGGGAATTCATGGCCACAAATTCAGGTAAGAATGAGGAGAGTGGTCATACGTGTGATGGGGAGGGCAGGGCTTCCCCAGATCTACTGATTGCAAGGGGCCACTATGTGGACACGAGAAAACAACACTATACACACAGAGACAAACACATCTACCTTCTGGGGGTGGGGGGGAACCAAATAGACACATCAGGGGAACAGTGGATTTGGGGTCAGTGTCAAGGCATGGGACAGTGACCACTAACCACAGCCTATAAGAAGCTGACACTTCCAGGCAAGAGGAAGGCTTAGGCCCAGCACCTCCTGCTGCCCACCCCCTTTCCTCCATGCTCCCCCACAATGGACAGGAATTAGGATGGCGGTGGGAAAAGCAAGAAACAGAGGTATCCAGCCCCCTGGAGGCTAGATTAGAGTAAGACATGGAGAAGGGAGAATAGAGTAAGTGGACCTTCCTCCTTCACCATTAGCGGCTGGTCTCCCTCCAAGCAGTCTTGACCCAAGGGGTGCAGAAGGGCACACTGGCCCGTAGCTGTATTGACAGTTACCTCTTCCAAATAGAGCCTGATCAAATCTGGGTGAGAGAAGGTCAGAGGATAAAGGGCTGGAGGTCTCTCAATCCCAAAGCAAGCCCCTCTCCCTCATCCCTCCTCAATTCTGGGAGGCCACAGCCAGGGTATTGACATAGCCATGGGCTCCCCCCTCATTCTCCGAAATACAGTGGCCCAGCTGGGAGACTCCCTGAGGTGGTGGCGGCGGCGGCGGCGGCGGGGCAGAGGGCGGAGCGCCGTAACCCCCTCTCCCCCGACTGGGAGAGGCCCGACTCCCCCGGTCCCAACAGCCTTCTAGGGCTTCCAGGCCGCGGCAGCCGAGGAAGAAGAGGTTCTTGAGCATGAAGATGGAGAGGGGCTGCTGGTAGCTCACCACCAGGAGGCAGCGCAGCGCCAACAAGGGCACGTCCACGAGGCAGCCGCCCAGCAGTCGCAAAAGGCGGCTACAGCTGCCCGGCCCTGAAGCCTGGCCCCAGGACGAAGTTGCTGCTACGGTGTTGAGCTCGTAAAGCCAGAGCACCGGCGAGGCGAGGGTGAGGAAGTAGACTGCGATGAGCAGGTAGCGCAGGTGCGCGGGCAGCGGCACGCGGCCTTCCAGCATCAGCTCCACCAAAGTGAAGCTGTCGAGCAGGTCCAGACACGTGCCCAGGAAGCAGCCGGCGGCTCGGTGCTGCTGGGGCTGCAGGAGCAAGGGTCCCGNGGGGCACGGACAGCGCCATGGTGAGGCGGAAGCCCGTGGTACCGAAGGGCGCGCGCAACTCGATGAGGTCCAGGATGGACGTGCCCAGGATGAGCACCACCTTGGGCGTGAAGGCGATGGAGTAGATGAGCCAGGCCAGGTAGGCGAAGGCGAACTCTCCCGCTGCCCCGGCAGTCCCCGGGCCGCCCCCCGGGCCAGCGGCCCCCACGCCCCCGCCGCGNATGGCCCAGCCCACCACCACCACCAGGTCGGTGGCGATCCAGGAGCACCAGTACAGATCGGTGACGGCGATGAGGTACAGGTCCAGCAGCCCGCCCTGAGCCAGCAGCAGCACCACGGAGAGCGCCTGGTAGCCCCAGCGGCACCCCGGGCTGGGGGTGCAGCCGCGGCGTCGACCCCT
>NW_027529427.1:8910560-8937495 GCF_008692635.1 Crocuta crocuta
GGGAGGCGGGGGTGCTGGGAGGATTAACCCGAGCACAGGATTCCTAGGGAAGTCGTTCAGAGATCCCACTAGCTGAACTGCTGAACCGTTAGCAACTGTATAGCCTTGGTCTCGGTGTAGACCATGCCTCTGAGCACCAGGCACGGACGACGGGTTCAGGCCTCTGCTCCTGGTCAGCACACTTCTTTTGCAGGCAGAAAGGCAGCTCTGGCCCCTCCCCTCTGTCCAGTGCCCACTAGCCTGGGGCATCCTGCCTCTCCTTCACGCACTTAAAAACTAATGAAGACATCAGGCTATACGGTTTAAAAGGACCAGCCCAGGGGCGCCTGGGTGGCTTAGTCGGTTGGGCGTCCGACTTTCGCTTGGGTCATGATCTCGCGGTTCGTGGGTTCGAGCCCCGCGTCGGGCTCTGTGCTGACTGTCAGCTCGGAGCCTGGAGCCTGTTTCAGTCTGTGACTCCCTCTCTCTCTGACCCTCCCCTGCTCACGCTGTCTCTCTCTCTCTCCTAGAAATAAATAAAACATTAAAAAAAAAATAAAAATAAATAAATAAAAGGACCAGCCCAGTCATGTATTTCTACATATTCATGTGCCCGGAACTGGTTTCAGTGATAGACCCTCAGGGAGGTCCCAATTTCCAGTGAATGGAGCAGTTCTTTGAATATAACTGTTGGGGGAGAGAGGGTAGATAAAAGAATTATTTATGTGGCCCCAGCCAAGTGGGGCTTTTGGTATTCTCAGAGGTCTTTAAGGCAGGAATTGGAAATAATAAAGATGCACCTAGCAGAGAGGAAAGTAAAGGCCTCTTTAGAGGTATGGGTACCTTGATAAAAAACCAAGTCTCAAAGAGGGTGATGGTGAATGTTAACAACTGGCCACTGTAGACAGAAGACACAGGGGCCTGCAGCTACCAGCTCAGAGCTCTTTCTGACTCAGCCCCTAGGATTTATTCCATGACTGAGGCTAGATATCCATCAGCAACTCGGTAAGGCAGCAGGTAGAGCTATGGCTTTATGAGTTTAGGGGAGAAAAAATGACTAGAGCATTTGGGACTCAAAAAAATCCAAGGCTCATGTATAATGCAAATATCCCGGCCTCCTCAGAGCTAGGCAAGAAGCTTGTCAGCCCCTTCCTCCTTCCCCACATACTTCGGGCTCCAAGTTCCCTGCCTTGATTTCATTGCCATTAGAGCGTGTGCCTCTGGGGCTCACCTTTCTAGATGACACCAGGGACAAGGAAACAGAAGAGCCCAGGCCTTGCCCCTAAATCTGCCTCTTGAATAAGGGTCAGTTGTAGCCAAACTTGTTTTCTCCAGTCTGTGCAACTAATCCATGGTAAATGTGGGATTTAGAACCACCATCGTGCACTATTCCACCTGCCTCTGGCACACACAGCCTTTGAAAATATGTCCAATCATCATGCCAGACCGAACGTGAGCTCTGGGGTCGGTGGCCTCAGCTCTGCCACTTAGCTTGGTTATTTCCCCTCTCTGAGCCTCACATTATCCAACTGTAAAAAGGGACCAATATCTACCTTAACAGGCTGTTACATTAAGAGAGGTCATGAGTTCAAAGGGTTTAGCCTAGAGCCTGGCACAGAGTATGTGCTCAGTTAAAAGCAGCTGGTGTTATCATAATTCCTCTTAGCTCTTGTCTTCACCTCCCATGGGACATTTAGTCATGGTACAGGCCACTAATGATGGTTTTCTGGGCTGGATTCCTGAGGCCACATTCAGAGTTCTGTCCCCCACAGCTTTGCACGCCAGAAAGCGTGAGGAAGCAAAGCCTCTCTCAATAGGACAGTGGTTCTTGGATCTGATCTTTACAGACTTCACAGTGTGAGAGATTCTCCTGCCACGTGGGGCAAGGTGGGGAAGAAAGAGCGGGTGCAGGCTGCACTCACGTGTGAGCACCACAGCAGACCCGGTGGACGTCAGGCCTGAGACAGTCCAGGTTAAGAAGCAGACTGGGGAGCCGCCAAGTGCTAATGCGAGGGATTATAGCCAGCCTCCCAGCTCTCCCCCAGGGAAAACACCAGCCAACAGCTAACCTGAAAGCTGAGCCAAGCCTTCTGCTCAAGTTAATGAAGAGCAGTCGAAGGAGCAAAAGCAGCTGATGAAAGCAAAGAACTGAGCTCCTGAGAGAACACTCACAGGTCTGTTCCCACTCCCCACCCCTGCCCACTCGCCACTCACAGTGCTCCCCTCCTGCTCTCACCTGGCAGCCCAGCCCCCCTCCCACAGGTGCGTCCAGGACAGGGTGACATTATCCTTTGTATTTCTGGGAAATTTTTCTTGTGTTTTTTTTTTAAGTTTATTTACTTTTAAGAGAGAGAGAGAGAACACAGGGGAGGAGTAGAGAGGGAGAGAGAGAGAGGGAGAGAGAGAGGGAAAGAGAGAGAGAGAGAGAGAGAGAGAGAGAGAATGAATTCCAAGCGCTTTCCACACTGTCAGGGCAGACCCCGATGCAGGGATTGATCCCACAAATCGTGGATCATGACCTGAGCTGAAATCAAGAGTCTGACGCATAACAACTGAGCCACCCAGGTGCCCCCAGATTAGATTAACTTTCTGTATGAGATCTTTTAGCACAATTTTTTCATATCTGAGGCTCTGAATAAAAAGCCACATATAATAAGGATAAGAAATCCGAGTACATGAAAGAATAATTCAGTGACCTGGGTATTGGAGGGATCTCCTCTTTGCGCTGTTTTTTTTTTTCCTAATCTGTGTACACACACACACACACCACCTTTGCTTCAGCCTGGAAAGGGCTTGACAAAGACATGACAAGGAGAAGAAGGAACACAAAAGGCTTGAGAGCAAATATCCCACAAGGATGTAGAAAAGGGCAGACACAGCACCAAGGACCTCATAAACCCTGAGGGTCTGTGCTAGATATCTTACATACCATGCCTGGAAACTGAGAGACAGAGAGGTAAAGCAACTTACGCCAAGTCACACAGCCAGTTAAGGGCAGAGTTAGGGTTAGATCTAGACTTCTCTTAGCCCAGTGCTCTCACCGCATACCACTTGGGATGGCAGCACCCATTGGCATCCTGGGGGACAGGGACAAACTAAGCAGGTTTCAATCCAAAACAATATTTACCTAAGACCTGCTAATCAGTAGGCACTGGGTAAGGTTCATTTGGACACCTAATATTCTTGTCCTCCTGGAACGGCAAGGCCAAGGGCTCACTGCCTTCCTGGAGCAGCAGTAGACAGACTAGGAATGAGGGAAAGAATGTCCCTTGCAGCCCAGCAGCATAGGAAGGTTCAGTGAGGCAGGGTCAGTCCCTGCACATACTGAACCAAGGCCCCACTCTTTCCTGATCTGTTCTCACTTCACCATCACTGCCTTCTCTCACCTTAGTGGCGAGAATAAAGAACAGTTCCAAAGAGAACTGTCAGAGGGGTGTGTGGAACCTCACAGGTGCTTGTGAAAAGACAGAAGCAGGGCCCTCTGGTTCTCAACTACACAGTCACCATACTGTCAGAAAATGAAAGGGAAGCTTGCAGGGAACTGGGACTGAGACAGGATGAGTCTGTGAAGCTTTAGCTTATTAGGAACTTGGAGCCTCAAAACTGCTTTTAGAGCTCTCTGAAGATGGACCCCCTTCCTACCCCAGCTCAGAGCTCCTCCAATACGTGGAGCAAGGCTGTGCCTTGAGCTGTCCCACGGATGTTGCCCGGAGATGCCACTACCCTCTTAGGGAAAGGAGTAGTCCCAGCATCGGCACCTCCACGTATCAGTCCCCAGGCTAGGTGTTGGCATACCAGACACTAAAACAGGGAAAGTCCTTTCCTAGGAACCCACAATGGGAGGGAGACACAAGAAAGTATTATGAATGTTATGACCAAATGCTATGCAGGGTCCAGAAGAGATATGAAATAGGAGTTGGTAAAGCCTTCAAGGAGGAGGGGGTGTGAGAGCTGTTGTAAAAGATGAGCAGGTGTTGGTTAGCAGATAGCAGGTGGGGTCGGGTAGGAAGAGCATCCCAAGTAGAAGGAGCAAGATGAACAAAGTACCAAAGGTATGAAATAGCAGGACACTTTTGAGGAATTACAAGTATTGGACACTGCTTGAATATGAGGTACAAGAAGATGCAATATGAGATAAGGCTGAGGAAACAGGCAGGGGTTATATGCTGCTCATGTGAAGGACCTCATATGACAGGCTGAGCTTGGGCTGCATTCTGAGAGAATAGGGAACTCTTTTTTTTTTTTAAGATGTGGTTTCTTTTTTATTTATTTTTCATTTTGAGATAGAGAGAGAAAGAGGGTATGGAGAGGAGCAGAGGGAGGGAGAAAGAGAGAGAGAGAAAGAAGAGGATCCCAAGCAGGCTCCACCCTCAGCACAGAGCCCCACATGGGGCTCAATCTTACGACCCCGGGATCATGACCTAAACCAAAATCAAGAGTTAGACGCTCAACCAATGCTCAACCCAGATGCCCTGAGAATAGGGAACTCTTGAAAGCAGAAATGTAACAAGAACAGATCTGCATTTTGGAAAAGCTGCTTTGCAGTAAGGATAATGGATTGGAGGGAAAAGAAAGTGAAAGCAGAGACTATATTCCACTTCTGGCAATACTGTGAACTAAATAATACAAAACCTCTCCAGCTCATTAAAAAACACGAGATAAAATTGAATGTCCTTTTAAATGCCCAGTTAAGAAAGTAAGATAAATTCTTGGGGCCATAAATAAAGAGAAAACTAAAAATCAAAATGAGAAGTGAAGTAAATGATGCTGTGAGTGCTTTCACATATGTAGTCTATTTGATAAGGATGTTATCTAATATGGTAGGGACTAGCCACAAACAGCAATCTAAGTTTAAATTTATTTCAATTCATATTAATTTAAATAAATTAAAACTTAAAATTCAGTCTCGGGGCACCTGGGTGGCTTAGTCGGTTAAGTGTCCGACTTTCGCTTAGGTCATGATCTCGCGGTTCGTGGGTTCGAGCCCCGCGTCAGGCTCTGTGCTGACTGCCAGCTCAGAGCCTGGAGCCTGTTTCAGTCTGTGACTCCCTCTCTCTCTGACCCTACCCTGCTCACACTGTCTCTCTCTCTCTCTCTCCTAGAAATAAATAAAAACATTAAAAAAAAAATTCAGTCTCACTAGCAACATTTCAAGTGCTCAAAAGCCCCATGTGACTAGTGGCTACCATATGGGACAGAGATACAAAACAATTCCATCACTGTGGCAAGTTCTATTGGACCACACAGATGGGAACTTGGATTTAATAGCCAAACAGACAAGAGACTTGGCATTCAACCCCAATGAGGCAAGAAGGCAAAGCTGACCTTCCTGCATAAAACCAGAACCCTCAATGAAAGGATGGACTAGAAAAACAAATCTATCACCCAAACAGGAAGACTACATGGAAATTAATGAGCATTGGCCTCAGCTAAGTAAAAGGAAAACCTCTCCTGTGAATTCATTACCATGAGTTTACACCACATACAGATTTGAATATGAATGATCTTATGCTGAAAATTAACATACATATTGGTTATAGGCTGGGGCACCTGGGTAGCTCAGTTGGTGAAAGCATCGAACTTCAGCTCAGGTCATGATCTCAAGGTTCATGAGTTTGAGCCCCACATCTGGCTCCTCGCTGACATTGGGGAGCTTGCTTGGGATTCTCTCTCTCCCTCTCTCTACCCCTCCCCTGCACTCTCTCGGTTTCTGTCTCTCAAAATAAATAAACTTTATTTTTAAAAATATATTGGTTGTAGGCTGACAATGAACATGGATACCTACCGAAAGCAAATATAAAACAGTTCTGAAGTGACATACCTTCAACCCAGGCCTTACAGAAGTCCTATAGATAAAACACCAGCAAAAGTGACCTCACAATCCCAAATTACAAAACACATAAGGAAATAACCCACCATGAATGAAAGCCATCAGATGAAATATACAGCAAGATTAGACTCTCCCCACCACCATTAAGAACTTCAGATGATGAAGGCTATAATACCAATAGGTTCACAATGATTAAAAACATTTTAAAAAAGAATATAATGCTATGAAAAAGAATAGTATAGAAAAAGAAAAGAATAAGGCAGGGAGAATTACACCCAAGAATGGCAGTGTGTGGATTTGCTCCCCAGTGAAACAGCCATAACTGCTGGGAACTATAGAAAACAACCATTTCAACAACCTGAGGGTTGATGGAGGGAGGTAAAACAAACTGACAAACCAAACCAAACAAACAATTTAAAATTTCTGAAAATCGTCTTAGGGCATCCAGCAAATTAAAAAAAAACATTTATTCAAGAACATATACTGAATCTCAGTAAGAATAGAAAGAGTCTGTGGCATTTAAGCGACAACCTGCTCCCTCTCCTCCCCTAGCTGAGTGTTATAGAAACTACTTCAGGTGAGTATAGCCAAGAAAAAAGAGCTCCCCATCTCCTAGTCTAGGATAATGGTTTCTCTCTAGGAAGGGATTTCTAATAATCCCTCTTCCCCCAGCTTCCTGGGTAGAAATTCCATTCCAAAAAAGCACAGCAGAGAGATCTGAGGCTCCTTACCTCCAATCAGTCTCTTCATGAAGAGTGAAAGTTCTAATCTAGGTGTGGCAGGCCAAAAATACTGAGCCAAATCACCCTGTCCCAGCTCACTTGCAGGGTAGAAGTTCCAGGCAAGGAGAGGCAAGCTGAGAAGATAAGGAGCTATTACCCCCTCCTCTCATCCCCTTCCAATTCATAGAAAAGGTGTATCACTCCAAGAGAAGTGTGTTGCTGAGTCTACAGCCATACCACACCGAACGCGCCTGATCTCGTCTGATTTTGGAAGCTAAGCAGGGTCAGGCCTGGTTAGTACTTGGATGGGAGAAGTGTGTTGCTGAGCAGTGGCCCAAAGTTTCTGCCTTAGATGGTGAGACAAAGAGTTCGGTAGCTCAGCCTAAGGAACCTGACTTTATTTGGAACAGAGTGTGAGGAAGTTCAAGTGTAAGGACACTGTTGAAGACAATGGAGATCTTGGTAATGAGTAATTTAGGGGAGGCTTAGGTAGTTCCATGGTGGAAAAAGTGAAACAGTAAACAAGCTAAAAGTTTAACAGAGAAAACCAGGGAAAGAGCTAAAAGCTCTGGGGACAGAGCAAGCCTCAAAAACTAGTCTCAAGAACTAACTACCCCTGCAAAGGGGCCCAAATTTATTGGATCAGATGTGGAACAATTTATGCCCCAGGACATTGTCAAAAATAACAGAACAATTAGCTATCAATTAGTGAAGATTACCAGCTGGGTGTGAAACCAACAGAGGCAGACCAGCCAGAAGCTTAACAGAGAGATCAGGAAAAAAGACAGTCAATGAGAACCCAGCTAAAACTGCAGCCATCCCAGGAGGGAAGGGAGACTGAGTTCATGCCCATTGCTACATCTTCTGAAAAGGGATATCAGAGACTTTGCACTACAAGCAAAACAGACTTCACTGGATTTTCCCACCCATGTCACTAAACAACAACAACAGCAAAACAAACATCAATGACCAAAAGTCCTAAGGCGGGGGTGAGGGGTCATGATCAGTTTCCAGAATTGCTATATTACCTTAAATGTTCAGTTTTCAACAAAACATTGTGAAACATATAAAGAAGGGGTGCCTGGGTGGCTAGGTCGGTTGAGCATCTGACTCTTGGTTTCAGCTCAGGTCATGATCTCACAGTTTGTGTGTTTGAGCCCCGCATTGGGCCCTCTACTGTCAGCACGGTGCCTGCTTTGGATCTCTCTCTGCCCCTACCCTGTGTTCTCTCTCTCTCTCAAGAAATAAAATACACTTAGAGGCACCTGGGTAGCTCAGTCGGTTAAGTGTCTACCTTCAGCTCAGGTCATGACTTCACAGTTCATGAATTTCAGCCCCTTGTAGGGGGGCTGTCTGTCTGTCAGCACAGAGCCTGCTTGGGATTCTCTCTCTCCCCTCTCTCCCCCTACCCTGTTCGTCCTGTCTCTCTCAAAATAAATAAATAAACAACATTTTTTTGAATAAATAAATAAAATACACTTTAAAAAAACATATAAAGAAATAGGAAAGTGTGACCCATACAGAGGGAAAGAAAGCCAGACAACAGAAACTGCCACTGAGGTGTCTAGACGTTGGACTTATGAGATAAATACTTGGAAGCAGCTATTATAAATATGTTCAAAGAACTAAAGGAAACCATGCTTAAAGCATTACAGGAATATGATGATAATGTCTCATCAAATAGAGACTATGAAGAGATAGAAATAATAACAATAATTAATACCAAATGGAAACTTTGGAGTTGAAAAGTGTAAAAACTAAAATGAGAAATTCATCAGAGGGACTCAGCAGTACATTTGAGCTGGCATGAAAAAAGAATCAGCAAACTTAAAGATATATTAATGGGGATTAAGTACTCTGAAGAACAGAGAGGAAAAAAGATGAAGAAAAAATGAATAGAAGTGCAGACAGATAATCATATAACCATTAATCATATCAACATACACATAATGAGAGTACCTGAAGGAGAGGAGAGCAAGAAAAAAGCAGAAAAAATATTCAAAGAAATACTTTTTTTTTTTACACAAATAGAAATTGGTTTCCATATAACACCCAGTGCTCATCCCCACAAATGCCCTCNAAAGAAATAATTTCTTGAAAACTTCCCAATTTGATGAAAAATATTAACCTACACATCCAAGAAGCTCAACAAACTCCAAGTAGGATAAACACAGAGATCCATACACATCATAGTCAAAATGTTAAAAGCAAAGGACAAAAAGAAAATCTTGAAAACATCGAGAAAAACTACATCAGATACAAGATTAATAGTTTAATAAGACTAACAGTTCATTTCTCATCAGAAAAAAATAAAGACCAAAGGCAGTGGGATGACATATTCAAAGTGATGAAAGAAAAAGTGACACAAGATTCTTATACCCATACAAACTATCTTTCAAAAATGAAGATGAAATAAAGACATCTGCAGACAAACAGCATCTGAGAAACCTGTTGCTAGCAGAGCTACCTTATTTTAAAAATGCTATTGTGAAGGGTGTTCTTCAGACTGAAAATATTAATTCAAATCCATATGCAACAAAAACAGAGTGCCAGTAGGTCATTATGTACATAATTATAAAATTGTAATCATGTATTTCTATCCCTTTCTTCTAAATTGTGTATAAAGCAATTACAGGAAAGGTCCTTATGTAGGTAATTATAAGAGATAATACAAGTGCACATGTCTTCTTTCATCCAACTCATTTAAAAAGCAATTGCATCTTTTTATCAAATAGTACTGGAACAACTGGACAACCACATGCACCAAAAATAAAATAAAATAAAATAAAAAAATAAAAGAATCTACACACAGATCTTACACCCTTCACAAAAATTAACTCAAAATGGGTCACAGGCTGAAGCACCTGGGTGACTCAGTCAGTTAAGTGTCTGACTCTTGATTTTGGCTCAGGCCATGATCTCACAGTTTTGTGAGTTTTAGCCTCACATGGGGCTCCGAGCTGACAGAGAGTGCCTGCTTGAGATTCTCCCTCTCTCTCTCTCTCTCTGCCCCACTCATGCTGTTTCTCTCAAAATAAACTTTAAAAAAAAGGATCATGGACCTAAATGTAAAACACAAAACTATAAAACTTCATAGGAAAAACTCTAGATGACCCTGGGTTTGGTAATCACTTTTTAGATACAAACACGAAAGTCACAATCCTTAAAAGAAAGAATTGATAAGTTACACTGCTTTAAAATTTTTAAATTTGAGGCGCCTGTGTGGCTCAGTTGGTTGAGCATCTGACTCTTGATTTTGGCTCAGGTCATGATCCCAGGGTCATGGGATCAAGCCCCATGTTTAAGTTTCTCTCTCTGTCTCCTTCTGTCCCTCTCCCTCCCAAATTAAAAAACAATTTTTTTAAATTCTGCTCTGCAAAAGACACTGTTGAGAGAATGAAAAGACAAGCCTCAGGCTGGAAGAAAATATCTGCAAAAGACATATCTGATAAAGAACTGTTATCCAATATATACCCAGAACTCTTAAAATTCAACATTAAGAAGACAAAGAGAATTTTTTAATTGTAAAAAAAAGGGGGGGGGGCATTTCACCAAAAAAGATACACAGAGGACAAATAAGCATATGACAAGATGCTAAACATCATATGTCATAAGGGAAATGCACATTAAAACAATGAGATACCACTACACATCTATTAGAATGGCCAATATGTAGAACCCTGACAATGCCACGTGCTAGTGAGAATGAGGAGCAACAGGTAGTCTTGTTCAATGCTGGTAGAAATGCAAAATGAGGGGCACCTGGGTGGCTCCGTTTTTTTTTTTTTTTATTTCTAGGAGAGAGAGAGAGANATGTTAAAAAAAATTTTTTTTAAAGAAATGCAAAATGATAACAGCCGCTGTGGAACATACTCTAGCATTTCTATAAAACTAAACATATATTTTTTAATGTTTTATTTATTTTTGAGAGAGAGAGAGAGAGAGAGAGGCAGCGTGAGCAGGGGAGGGTCAGAGAGAGAGGGAGACACAGAATCCGCAGCAGTCTCCAGGCTCTGAACTTGCTGTCAGCACAGACCCCGACGCGGGGCCCGAACCCACAAACTGTGAGATCATGACCCGAGCCGAAGTCGGAGGTTCAACCGACTGAGCCACCCAGGCGCCCCAAAACTAAACATATTTTTACCATATGACCTAGCAATTGTACTCCTTGGTGTTTCCCCAAGGAGTTTAAACCTTATATCCACACAAAAACCTGCAGATGGATGTTTATAGCAGTTTTATTCCTAATTGCCAAAATGTAGAAGGAACCAAGATATCTTTCAGTAGGTGAATAGATAAATAAACTGCACATACAAACAATTAAATATTACTCAGTGCTAAAAAGAAGTGAGCTATCAAGCCATGAAAAGACACAGAGGAACCTTCAAAACCTAATACTAAGTTGAAAAAAAAAGCCAATCTCAAAAGCATCATACTTGTATGATTCCAACTATATAACATTCTGGAAAGGCAAAACTATAGAGAATATAAAAAGATCAGTGGTTGCCATGAGTTAGGAGAGAGGAAGATATAGGTGGAACACAAAGAGATTTTGTGTTCTCTGCATGATACTATAATGATGGGTGTTTGTCATAATACATTTGTCCAAACCCACAGAATATATACCACCAAGAGTGAACCCTAAGGTAAACTGTGCACTTTGGGTGATTGTGATGTGTCAATATAGGTTCATCTTTGGTTAAAAAGTATATCAGTCTAGGGGCGCCTGGGTGGCTCAGTCAGTTAAGCATCCGACTTCGGCTCAGGTCATGATCTCATGGTTCATAAGTTCAAGCCCTGTGTCGGGCTCTGTGCTGAGAGCTAGCTCAGAGCCTGGAGCCTGTTTCAGATTCTGTGTCTCCCTCTCTCTCTGACCCTCCCCTGCTCATGCTGTCTCTCTGTCTCTCTCTCAGAAATAAATAAAAACATTAAAAAAAAATTTTAAGTGTATCACTCTAGTGAGTGATGTTGATAGTGGTGGAGGCTACACATTCGTGGGAACATGGGGTATATTGGGAGGTATATTGGGAAGTCTATGTACTATTCTCTCAATTTTGAGAATCTAGAACTGCTATTAAAATTGTCTGTTAGGGGACATCCAGATGGCCAACAAACCCATGAAACGATGCACAGCATCCCTCCTCATCAGGGAAATACAAATCAAAACCACACTGAGATACCACCTCACGCCAGTCAGAGTGGCTAAAATGAGCAAATCAGAGAACTCTAGATGCTGGCGAGGATGTGGAGAAACGGGCACCCTCCTACACTGTTGGTGGGAATGTAAACTGGTGCAGCCCCTCTGGAAAACAGTGTGGAGGTTCCTCAGGAAACTAACAATAGAACTCCCCTATGACCCAGCAATAGCACTGCTAGGAATTTACCCAAGGGATACAGAAATGCTGATGCATAGGAGCACATGTACCCCAATGTTCATAGCAGCACTCTCCACAATAGCTAAAACATGGAAAGAGCCTAAGTGTCCATCAACAGATGAATGGATCAAGAAGATGTGGTTTATCTATACCATGGAATACTACATGAGAATGAGAAAGAATGAAATCTGGCCTGTGTAGCAACATGGATGGACCTTGAGGGTGTTATGCTGAGCGAAATAAGTCAGGCAGAGAAGGACAAATATCATATGTTTGCACGTATAGGAGGATTAGGAGGAACTTAACGGAGGACCATGGGGGAGAAGAAGGGGGGAAATAGTGGGGGAGGGGGAGAGAGGCAAACCATGAGAGACTCTTGAATGCTGAGAACAAACTGAGGACTGATGGGTGGGGGGGGGAGGGGGGAGATGGGCATGGAGGAGGGCACTTGTGGGGATGAGCACTGGGTGTTATATGGAAACCAACTTGACAATAAACTATTTGTAAAACAAACAAACAAACAAACAAAAAATAGATGAATAGATCTATTAAAAAAATTGTCTCTTGGGGTGCCTCTGTGGCTCAGTCAGTTGAGCATTCAACTCTTGACTTCAGCTGAGGTCATGATCCCAGGGTCATAGGATTGAGCCCTGCATTGGGCTTGAGATGAGCATGAAGACTACTTACAATTCTCTCTCTCTCTCTGCCCCTCTCCCTTACTCATGCTCTCTCTAAACAAACAAACAACAATAATAAATAAATTAATTAAAAAAAATAAATTGTCTTTTAAAAAACACAACTGCAGGGGTGCCTGGCTGACTCAGTCAGTAAAGCATGCAACACTTGATTTCATGCTTGTAAGTGCAGGCACCACTTTGGGCATAGAGATTACTTACACACACACACACACACACACACACACACACACACACCTACGTATGGTTATAACTGTATTGTTGGGACTTTAACACATAGAAATATAATATATTTGACAATAACAACATAAAGGAGGTGGGTGAGAGCAAAGCTGTATTAAAGGATCAGATATTAGATGGTAACCTGATAAAGAGAATTCTCAGAAATGAAGAGAATCAGCAATGGTAAGTTTAATATGACAAACTTTATAAATATATACTTTCTCTCCCTTCTACTCTGTCTTTAAAAGACATAAAATTATGGGGCGTGTGAGTAGCTCAGACAGTTGAATGTCCTAATTCAGCTCAGGTCATGATCTTGCAGTTCATGGGTTTGAGCCCTGCGTCGTGCTTTGTGCTGACAGCTCAGAGCCTAGAGCCTAGAGTCTGCTTTGGATTCTGGGTCTTCCTCTCTCTCTGTTCCTCCCCCACTCACACTCTGTCTCTCTTTCTCTCAAAAATAAATGAAGATTAAAAAATAAAAAAGTAAAAGACATAAAATTCTCTAACGTAATAATTATAACAAAACATTGTTGGGTTTGTAACATATACAAACCCAACTGGAATTCTGGAATTTACTGTAACTGTCAGTGTAAAGAACCATGTCTGGACCCTGTTCAATTTTTACACCAACCTGGTAAAAGCTGCTCTCCCACAGAGCCTCCACGTGAGCGCTGGAAAAAAAAAAAAGAAGAAAAAGAAGAAGTATAGTTTCTACATCTCACTGGAATTAATATAGTACAAATCTGAAGTAGATTCTCATGAGCTAAGATGGTATATTCTAAGCCCTAGAGCAAAAACTAAATTAGTTACTCCTCTGGCTCTTGGTTTTGGCTCAGGTCATGACCTCTCAGTTCATGGGATCAAGCCCCACATCAGGCTCTGTGCTGACAGCACAGAGCCTGCTTGGGATTCTCTCTCTCCCTCTCTCTCTGCCCCTCCCCTGCTCGTGCTGTCTCTCTCTCAAAATAAACTTTTATAAAACAAGAAAATAACTAAAATATTAATATGAAACTAAAGGAGTTAAATCTTACACAAGAAAAAAATCACCAATACAAATATGTTTTTAAAAAAATAAGAACTTCAGATTTCAAATATATAGTCATTGGAAAGACTTTAATAGATGAATTAAGCAGAAAATTAGACACAACTGAATAGTGTAAATTTAATAACATATGTATCTGAAGAAATTCTCTAGAATGCAGTACAGAGAGCTAGAAAGTGGAATATATAAAAGAAAGATCAAAAGACATGGTGGATGAGTGAGAAGATGCAAAGTACACCTGACGAATTTCCAGGAGAAACTAGAAACAATTGGGGGAAAGACAATAAACAGATTTTGGCTGAAAACTTTCCAAAATTGGTGGAAGAACTTCTTCAGTCCCGAGATTTAGGAATTGCAATGAATCCTAAACAGGATGAATTAAAAATAAAAATGTCTAGATGCTTTGAAGTGAAGCTACAAAAGATCTAAACAAGGAAAAGATCTTAAAAGAAGCAAACAATAAAAACAACTTACTTATAAAGAACAAGTTAGATTGACAGTAGAATTTTCATCAGAAATAACAGAAGCCAGGGGTGCCTGGGTGCTTCTGTCCTTAAGTGTCCAACCCTTAATCTCAGCTCAGGTGCTGATTTCAGGGTCATGAGTTCAAGCCCCGCACTGGGCTCCATGCTAGCCATGGAGCCTACCTAAAAAAACAAAAAACAAAACCCAAGGGCAACTAGGTGGCTCAGTCAATTAATGGACTCTTGATCTCAGCTCAAGTCATGATCTCATGGTTTGTCTGTGCTGACAGCTCAGAGCCTGCTTGGGATCCTCTCTCTCCCTCTCTCTCTGCCCCTCCTCCACTCACTCGAGCACATACCCTTTATCTCTGTCTCTCAAAAATAGATAAATTTTGGGGCACCTGGGTAGCTCAATCAGTTGAGCATTGATTTCAGATCAGGTAATGATTGATTCCAGTGTCATGGGTCACTTGGGAATCTCTCTCTCTCTCTGTCTCTGCCCCTCTCCCCTGCTTGTGCTCTCTCTAAAATAAAAATGTTTTAAGTGTACTTCTTGGGGTACCTGGGTGGCTCAATCAGTTGAGCCCCTGACTTCAGCTCAGGTCATGATATCGGGCTTTGTGGGTTCAAGCCCTGCGTCGGGCTCTCTACTGACAGCTTGCAGCCTGGAGCCTTCGAAATCTTTGTCTCCCTCTCTCTATCTGCTCCTCCCCCACTTGTGCTGTCTCTCCCTCTCTCAAATATAAATAAACATTTAAAAAATTTTTAAAGATTTATTTTAAAAAAGGAGTATGTATCCTTGCCTTGTCTTTCCTTAAAAAATTTTTTTCACCATATCATTTAAAAAAGATTTCAAAAAGACAGTATGATACAATAGTTAAGGGCACATACTCTAAAAGCCAGATTACTCGAATTCAAATTCTGACTCCACCACTGAGAAGCTGGGTGACCCTAAGTAAATTACTTAACCTCTCAGTCATGAATTTTCTCATCTGTAAAATGAAGACAATAATAATACCTACTTCATAGAGTTGTTATGAGGGATAAATTAATGTATAATTAAAGTATCAAAAGCACTTAGAGGGGTGCCTGGGTGGCTCAGTCAGTTAAGCCTCCCACTTTTGCTCAGATCATGATCTCACAGTTCCTGAGTTTAAGCCCCACGTCAGGCTCTGTGCTGGCAGCTCAGAGCCTATAACCTACTTCAGAATCTGTGTCTCCCTCTCTCTCTGTCCCTCCCCCTCTAATTCTCTCTCTCTCTCTCTCTCAAAAAACAAGTAAATGTTTCAAAAAATATTTTTAAAAAGCACTTAGAAAATCCTTGGCACATAGTGCTATATAAGAATTTGCTACTATAAAAGGACCAAGTTCCAGAAAGACATTATAATTCTGAACTTGTATATATTAAATCACATAGCCTCACAATGTATGAAATAAAAATAGATAATTGTGAGACACTGGCAAATATTTTATTACAGTAGGGGATATAAACACATCTCAGTAATGGATAGATCAAGTAGTTGAAGTATTGATAAAGATATATACAGCTTTTGGGGTTTTTTTAAGTTTATTTATTTATTTTGAAAGAGAGAGAGAGTGTGTGTGTACATGAGTGGAGCAGGGCAGAGAGGGAGAGAGAATCCGAAGCAGGCTCTGAGCTGTCAGCACAGAGTCCAACACAGGGCTTGAACTCATGAACTATTAGATCATGACCTGTGCCAAAATCAAAAGTCAGATGTGGGGCGCCTGGGTGGCTCAGTCAGTTAAGTGACCGACTTTGGCCTAGGTCATAATCTCACAGTTTGTGAGTTCAAGACCCATATCACGTTCTGTGCTAACAGCTCAGAGCCTGCATGCAGCCTGGTTCAGATTCTGTGTCTCCCTCTCTCTCTGCCCCTCCCCCACTCATGCTTTGTCTTTCTCAAAAATAAATATTTAAAAAATTAAAAAAAAACAATATTAGGGATGAAAGAGGAGCTCTAATTATAGAAACAATGGAGATTTTTAATGATAAGAAGATTGTGAACAACATTATGCCAACGAAGACTTAGAGAAAAATGGTAAATTATCTAGAAAAATATGATGTTTCTAAACTGTCAGAAGTAGCAAAATCTAAATATACATTTAATTATTAAAGAAATTGAATTGAGGGTGACTGGGTAGCTCAGTTGGTTAAGCCTCCAACCTCAGCTCAGGTCATGATCTCACAGTTTGTGAGTTCAAGCCCCATATCAGGCTCTGTGCTGATAGCTTAGAGCTTGGAGCCTGCTTTGGATTCTTTGTCTCCCTCTCTTTCTGCCCCACTCCCACTCATGCTCGCTCTCTTGCTCTCACAAAAATAAACATTTTTTAAAAAGCAATTGAATTGGTAACTCAAGGCATTCCCACAAAATTTACCAGGTCCAGATAATTATCTGTGTGTTCCACCAATATTCGACCAACTGATAATCCCATTTTAAACTGTTGCAGAAAACAGGAAAATATAGAATGGACCACTATTTATTTTATAAGGCTAATGTAATCAATATCAAAACCAGACAAAGACAGTAGAAAATAGTTAAAAATATACTGGCCCATCTCATTTATGAACATAGACAAAGAGCCCCTAAACAAATGCTGACGAGTAGCAGCCAGCAACATGCAACATAACCAATTAGGTTTTATTACAAAAATGCAAGGAAGAGTTAAAGAGGAAAAAATTTTCTATACTGTAATTTACCACATTAACAGGTTAAAGGAGAAAAGCATTTATAATTGACTCAATAGGGGCGCCTGGGTGGCTCAGTTGGTTAGACGTCTGACTTCGGCTCAGGTCAGGATCTCACAGTTCGTGGGTTCGACTCCGCATTGGGGGCTCTGTCAGCACAGAGCCTGGAGCATGCTATGAGTTCTGTGTCTCCCCCTCTCTCCCCCTCTGCCGCTCATGCTCTGTCTCTGTCTCTCAAAAACAAATAAACATTAAAAATTAAAAAAAAATAATTGACTCAATAAACATAGAAGAAACAACTTCCAACATTTATTAATTTAAACAAAAATTTGGCAAAACACAATTCCTTCTGGTAAAAAGAAATATGATAACAAAGACAGGGTAGCTGCTGACTGATCTCACTTCCTTTTCCACAGCACAAAGGAAGACGTTTCCCATCTCTTTGTAATTGCACTGGAACCATGTGCCTGGCCAACGGATATGGACAGAAGTATTTGTACCAGTCCCAGGTCTGGCCATAAATCCCTTCACAGTCATTCACTCTCTCTCCTTCCATAGAGTCCTTGGAAATCATGCGTTGAAGATGACAGCATCACAAAATGGAAGGTGTCTGGATCCTTGAGTCACTACTTGGAGGGGAAAGGCCAAGAATAGCCACCTAGCCCACATCAGACTATGAAATGAGCAGTAAACATTTATTTTTTTTAACATTTTATTCTTAAGTAATCCTACATCCAACATGGGGCTCAAACTCACAACTCTGAGATCAAGAGTTGCATGGTCTACCGACTGAGCCAGTCAGGATTCCCAATATTTATTTACTTAAGCCACATTACCACATATTTTCATATATGTCATGTCAGTGTGTCTTTTTTTAGAAACCGTAAGTGGGAATCATAAATGATGGATCATTTTAGGCATGGCTTACGCAAGACAGAAGATCCAAACTCAATAGGAGACCCACATCAAAAATATGGCAATAATTATATGAAAAGATTTGTGAATGCATGTGCATTTATGTATTCAAGTTAAAATAAAATCTTTAATGATATGTAAATTGTACTTTTTACAATTACTGACTTTTTCATTTAATGGGCCAACTACAGATTCCATCTAATAAGGGGCTTTTATTATGTTTGCAGGTCTAGCTTGACTGGAAATATATCTTTGACCTTGGCAGCTATCTTAGTATCCAGTGCCTGCTTCTCCATCTTTACCATGCTCTATTGCAATTGTTAAATGTTAGTTTCTGTAATCTAAGCGCCTTGAAAGCCATAGTCCTTTCTGCAGCCTTTTATAGAGTTTCCAGTTTAAGGGGAAAAACAGACACTAAGTAATTTGAATGAGATTATTGAGTTATCTGAGCAAGCTGTTTGTGATGCTGTATGATCATATAGTAAGGAGACATAGTTCAGTTGAAAGGTTAAATTGTATCCCACTTTTTAAAAAATTGAGGTATAAAAAAATTGAGGTATAATTCACATACAACATTAAATCAGTTTAGGTGTAAAATGAGTTGATATTTGTATATGTTGCACAACAATCACCACAATAAGTCTAGTTAACATCCATCGCCATAGTTACAGAAAACTCTTCTCTTGTGATGAGAATTTTTTATGTAAGTGGGAGTGGTGCAGAGAGAGAGAGAGAGAGAGAGAGAGAATCCCAAGCAGGCTCTGTGCTACCAGTGTAGAGCCTGATGTGGGGCTCAAACTCATGAACTGCAAGATTATGATCTGGGCTGACACCAAGGGTCAGATGCTTGACTAACTGAACCACCCAGGTGCCCCAAGAACTTTTAAGTACTCTAAGCAACTTTCTTTCTTTTCTTTCTTTTTTTTTTTTTGCAATGGAATATTATTGTTTTATTTATTTATTTTTATAAATAGTTTATTGTCAAGTTGGTTTCCATATAACAGCCAGTGCTCATCCCCACAAGTGCCCTCCTCTGTGCCCATCTCCCCCCTCCCCCTCTAAGCAACTTTCAAATACGTAATACAGTATTATTAACTACAGTCACCATTTTGTACATTACATCCCAACTTACTAATTGTGTAACTGGAAGCTTGTTCCTTTCGGCCCCCTTCACCTGTTTTGTCCACCCCCATCCCCTACCTCTGGCAACCAATCTCTTCTCTATATCTGTAAGCCCGAGGGGATTCTTTTGGTTGTTGCTTAGATTCCACATATAAGTGTGATAATATGGTATTTATCTTTCTTTAACTTACTTCACTTAGCATAATGCACTTGAGGCCCATTCATGTTACTGTAAATGCCAGATTTCCTTTTTATAGCTGAATATTACATTGTGTTTATGTATAGGTAAACATCATGGGTGTGTGTGTACATACATACATTTATCAACTCATCCATTGATGGGCACTAATCACATGTGTTTCTGCATGCTGTTTTGTCCCATTGATTTGTATCCCTCTGCCAACAGAACACTGTCTTAATTAGTGTAAGTTTGTAAAGATGTTTGGAATCGGATAGGGCCCAAGTCCAATGTCAATACCATGAGCTTCAAGACCAGGGCAGTTTCTCCCTTCTTATCCTTGGGCTTAGTAGGTAGGTACTTGATGATCATTTTTTTAAGCAAATAAATGAAGCTGAAAGAAGTTAGAAAGTCCAAAGGAAAAAGCAGACAAGAGGGGATATGCCCTCCCCTCTCCAGAGAAAAGTCCCAGGAATGCTAAGTCTGATCTTGTAGGAGTATAAGTCAGAGCACTCAAATCAGAGTGGGAGGAAGCAGAGAGAGTTTAAAGCTAGACCCCTCTTCTAAACCTCCCAAAATACAGAAAATGACAGAAGGCTTTTGGAACCAAGAGCTAGAAGAGCCTGGAAGCAAAAGCTGAAGCTGTCAGCTTCCCAGCAGTTCACACCCTGAGACAATCCTCCCACCTCCAACCCCCGGAGCTGCCAAAAGCCCTAGGCAGAGAAACAGGCGTCCCAAGATGGCCCCAGCCTCAGCAGCACCGTGCAGCACTGGGGAAGTGACAGTGATTGGGGGAAATAAACACTATTATAGCAGAGATATTTTAAAACTCCGCCCTCGAGGCAGCATCCAGTTGCTATGGCAACCCTAGCTCTGCTGGGAGTCCTGATTACCATCTTGCTCAATGCACCTGCCTCTGGCAGCCTAGAGGTGTCCTCAGGAGGCCGGGAGCTGCTGCCACCAAGAGGAACACCAAGGAAATGCCTCTATGTTCTGGCTCCAAGGTAATGACTGAAGAGACCCAAGGTGATTCTCTGTTCAATGTGAACCCTTGATGGTATAGTTTTGTTCCAGGTTAATACTTTTTATTAAAAATACTTGGGGTGCCTGTGTGGCTTAGTAGGTTGACTGTCCAACTCTTGATTCATCTCAGGTCATGACCTCACGGTTTGTGTGTGTGAACACTGCATTGGGCTCAGCACTGACAGTGCGGAGCCTGCTTAGGATTCTTTCTCTCTCCTTTCCCCCCCGCCCCTTCCTCTCCCCTCTCTCTCTCAAAATAAATAAACATAAAAAAAAATACTAGCTTACTTGATGTTCAAATTGACTTACAAAGTCTTTTTTGTTTTGTATTCACTTGGCTCTATCAAAACACAGAAAAGTAACAATTTCATTCAATTTGGGACTGAGCAAATGAAGCAATTGGTTTTGAGTTTTGGTTCCGTAGTTGAGACAAAGCCCCTAAGGGATAAGATTGGCACTGGAGCTGAGTGGCTGGCCCTGTCCTCTGACACAGATTTGCATAAATACCATTGCATACACTTGCTCTTTGGCACCCAATCTGGAATGGCTTGTGAGATCTTCAGGAAACCCAAACAAGTAAGAGAGAAAAATGACCACAGAGCCAGAATGATAGGCAGCCAAAGGGAAAGAGCCGGAGGTAGACAGGCACAGAGATGCTGTCATTCTCTCATTTCAATGTGGAGCAAAGGAGTCTTGACTCTGGCAAGATTCCTCCCCACATAGCCATACTTGCCTTTATTTTCCAACTCATTTCTGCACTCACCTGTCATACCATTTGGCAAGCTTGACCTATTTGGCCCAAGGAGAGCTCACATGGGCTGTACACACAACAGCAACTGCACCAGGATACAAATCAATGCTTGGAGAAGGACAGCGGTCTGGGGCTGGCTAAGGGTGGAAGAGTCTTTGGTACGTGTCTCGGGGAGAACACTGGGCTCAGAGTCAGGAGACTGGACTGCAGACCCAGCCTCTCCATTTGCTAAGTGACTGGACACATCATCAGTGAAAGGTAAGCTCCAGCAGAGCAGGTATTGTTGCCAATGACTGACCATTGCTACGGCACCTAGAATGGTGTTTGTCACCTAGCCCATCTTCAATAAATATGTTTCTGAAATCAAAGAATAGTGCCTTGGTGCCTTCCTTTGTAAAAACGGGGTAAGGATTCTCTCTTCCTTAGGGGATTTAGGAGGCTCTAACAAAGTAGGATGAACAATGTTGAACTTACAATGCTTTGGAAAAGTTTAAGTGACATGCAAATGTCACCTAGCAAGATTGCCAGCCAACCCAGCAGCTCAGATGGCTGCTAGACAAGGTGCTTCCAAGGCCAGGGCTTTACCCACTTCCTCGGAGCATTTGAAGAAATATAGTTAAATGCTGTGGGTCCCAGACGCTTGAGTTGTACTGCTAGTTGCCTACTCAACATCCATTCTACTGGTCTTCCTGACAGGCCTGGATTTCATTTGAGCACCAGTGTGCCCTGTCCCTGCCTCCTTATAGCTACCAGAGCCCGTGTGATCACCTGTAGTCAACCAGACAGAACCGAAGTCCTAAAGTAGAACATCTGGAAAAGTTCTTTTAAAGGAATCCAGCTCCACTTGCTTTGTCTTCACCTTTTTCTCCATCTTCCTTGGAAGGTGGATGAGAGGCCTATAGGTATAATCTTGCAATCTTGCAATCTCATCTCACAACTGGACAAATCTACATGCTAAGGATGGTAAGCCAAGCACCTGAGTGCTTGATGACACCCTTGAGCTTCTTCCTCAGCCTGAAATGCCTACTCTGAACCTCCTATTACTTAGAAAAATAACCACCTATTTGTTCAAGCCACTGTAGTCAGATTTCTGTAACAAGCAGCTGAACAAAATCCTAAATGATACAGTACTGTACTTAAAATAGCTCATTTATGACATACACATTGCCAATGCCAATTTTACAGATGAGAAAATGGAAGCTTGGAGAAGTGAAGAAAATTGCCCGAGGCCATATAGTCAGTGAGCGACAGCTAGAATTTGATTCCAGGTCTGTCTGACTCCAAGACCCTTATTCTTTTCACTTTTGCCATAATCCCCAAATGAGAAGAAAGAAAAGTAAGCCATGTCTGGGGGTGCCTGGGTGGCTCAGTCAGTTAAATGTCTGATTCTTGATTTCAGCTCAGGTCATGACCTCACATTTGTGAGTCTGAGCCCCACAACCGGCTCTGTGCTGACAGTGCAGAGCCTGCTTGGGATTCTCTCTCTGCCCTTCCGCCACTTGTATGTGCATCTACACTGTCTCTCAAAATAAATCAATAAACTTTAAAAAAAAAAAAAAGGGAAGTAAATATAGGTCACGAGTGATAAGGACTCTGGAAAAAACTAAGCAAGTAAGAATGCTATTTGTTACCGGAAGTTGGGAGTTTCCTTGGGAGGACATACCCACCAGACACGGAAGAAACGATGACGGGAAATGAAAGGGATGCAGTGAGCCATGTGGACAGGGGAAGCAGGGCAGAGGGAACCACAGCGCAGAGGCCCCGGGGGCAGGGGTGGGTATGGTGGACGGCAAAGGAGCCAGCAGGGCCGTACGACAGGAAGGGGAAAGAAAAGGATGTAGAAGCATTTGTGCTGCAGTAAAGACTGGGCACTTTTGCTCTGAGTGAGACGAAAAGTCACGGAGGGTTTTGATCTGAGAAGAGGTCAAACTTAGGATTTCGTTTCTGGGCTGCTGAGTGGAAAACAGCGGGGAGGGAGGAGAGGAGGCAGGGAGGCCAGACTGGAGACTGCCGCAACAACGCAGGCCAGAGGAGCCAGCGCTCTGGGCAGGGTGGCACTGAAGGCTGGGAAGCACTCACACTCTGGGCACATTCTAAAGGCAAAGCTGCAGGATGTGCTGACGGACCGGCCATAGGAGATGAGAGAGAAGGCAAAGATGAGTCTGAGTCTTCAGCCTGCTGTCTTCAGTGCTGTGTCTTGGGCGGGGGCTGCTCAGCGTGCTAGGAGTAAGGTCAGACTGCATTGAGCTTTGGACACAGCCAAGCTCTGATACTTCTGGAGTGAGCACAGCTCATCACTCCCTCCTTTGTGAAACGTGTTCACTCAGCTTCCCAGATACCCACTCGTGCACTCGTGACTCCCCTGCTATTTCACTGGCCACTCCTTCTCAATCTCCTATGTTCCCTCCCCTCTGAATGACTACCAGGCAACCGAACAAAAGGGTCAGGGAGTCAGTCAGACACAGCAAGGTAATTTTGAGAAGAGGAGAGGGAGTGATCAGCTTTGTGTCACATGCAAATGACTGCTGAAGTAACACAGGGCAAGAAATGACAGGGTATTTGGCAAACACAGGGTCACAAGTGACACAGACCATGGAAAGTGAAACTGGATTGCTCCTAGAGGGAGGAATATAAGAAACACATTCTTTCAAGGATCACACAGGAAAAGCTCCTTCTTTCAGAACAAACCATAAGCAAGATCCTTTCTTTTCCATATCAAAGAAGTTGCCAAGTATACATCAAAGCCTGGGCATAACTGGTTCCTAGACAGACTAAGGCTTTGCAGGCCAGGAATGGCTTGGTGATGGGAGGGAGAACAGAGGAAGGAAAGGAGAGACATCAGCACCTTATGGGAGCGAAATGGCACCAATCTCTGCTTCAAGGTCACCCACATTGCTCACCCACTATTCTTCCCCCACAGGACTTTCTAATACATTCCAAGAAGCACTTCACAATAGACAGCATAATGAATATTTATTATGATTATTTCAATTAAAAAAAATAAGCCCAAAAATCTCTGGGCAATAAGCTAAAAATACAGTAAAAAGCAGTATCTTAGTGTTAGCAACATACCTTGCTGGCACGCAGTGGTGCCTTCAATGCAGGCAAGGCTCTGCAGAAATTTCCACATTACTTCCTACCACTTCCCCCTTTTTCAGAAGTCCCTACTGAAATGAGAGACGAAACTGAGGCACAGAGGTAAAGGGACTAGCCTGAGGTCAGAATGCCAGGAGAATCAGGAAGGAACTGAGTCCAGAAAATCCTGTACATTTTGTTGTACCCAAAATGCTACCCAGATACAATTCTGTAGCTATTGCCTAGCAGGAGAAAAAGCTAGGGTCTTCTTCCAAGTGACCAGTTAATAACACCCTGTGGGGCAGCAGAAAGTGTCACAGGAAGCAGCCCTGACTTGATGCCCAGGGATCCAGACCAGAAGCTAGTCAAGAGGACTCCCTTAAAGCTCCAGGGCCCCTCCTGCCCCCTTGCCTCCAATGCACAGCCCTCACTACAAAACCCAACCCTCCTTGTGGAAAACTAGCTGCACGGCCTCGTTCACATCGTTCACAACATGGGATGCCTCCATGAGCCCCGGGCTGAAGCTGAAGTCCCGGTGCCCGTGGAACGGAGCCTCCTCTGTTCCCTGGGCAGGCTGGGAGGGATCCGCGCCCTTGGGATTGTACACGCCCGTGCACACCAGGATAGAGGCGCAGCTCTGAGTTGCTGAGGGCCGCTGCTTCCACAAGCCACTGGCCCCCTGCTCTTCCAGCCCATCATGCTTCGCCATCTGCAGGTACTTGTGGAACAGGTTGGCACCGTAGACATCAGACATAGGATTATCACTGGCAGGGGCAGCCATACCGGAAAAGGAAAGAGGAAAAAAACCACCGTTCACTGTTACAAGGCAAAGACAGGAGAGGACAGCTGTGGGACGAGTGTGCATTAGATACAGGGAAACAAGGGTGTGGGCACCTAAGGAAGGAAGGGCAGGGGCAGTCTTGAAAGGGATGAGGAGCTGGAGCAGCACGTACCCAATAGCATAGAGTTTCCGGATGGGGGCCGCCCAGCCCCGCCTCTCCGCCTGCTGCCTGATCAGGTCCTCCGCATACTGGTAAGTGAGGACGCTGGGTTTGCCCATCAGGCCCTCGTATCGCAGCTCTTTGCCCGTCATTTTCCGGTAAATGGTTTCCAGGCACAGCAGAAAGGTGCCATGGCCAAACCTGTCAAGAGAAGAGAACTCAGCAGCTTTGGCCTCCCCTCACGGGCTCTGGGCAGGACCCTATACACCGACCTTTCACTGCAGTGCCCTGCTGGTGACAGGTCCAAGTGAACTTCCTTCTAGTAAGAATGACATTACCTATTTTTATGACCTCGTGTTACCTGCTAACATTTGCTAAGCACTAGAGATAGCATATCACACTTACCTCTCAGAATAACCCCAGGAGATAGCGGTCATTCAGTGAGGAGACTGAGGCACAGAGATTAAGTAATTTGCCCAACATGGCAGAGCTAGGATTACAACCCAGACAGTCAAGACTCCACAAACCGAAGTTTAAATTCAGCTTTAAATTTGCGGCAGACTGCTGGTGGCCACCCTCCCCTTCTTTCTCAGTGTCAGTTTGCAGCTCACCATAGTGCAACCAGGTGTAAAAAGTATTCCCTTGCTTCCACTGCTGCGAAGTGAGCAGCCATGTGAATAAGCTGCAGGCAAAGAGTCAACGAAATCAGAAGTGCTGGGCCAAACTCCTAGGAAGTATAAAACTGGGGACAGGGCACTCTGTTCCACTCTTCCTCACTCCTTCCTGCTGCATGCTGGAATTCAGGCAGTCATTTTGGGTTATGCTGTGAAGAGCCAATGACTGCACAGCAGGAAGACAGAGGGAGTCTATGTCCCAGATAGGTGGGACTTCCACACAAGCCCTGGACTGCCTGCCCCATACTTCTTTTACGTGAGAAAGAAAAAAATTCTATCTTGTTTAAGACACTTTTGTTTTGAGTTTTCATCCCTGGCTGCTAAACCAAATCCTAACAGATACTGTCCAACATATTAAAGTTGTATTTCACAAATCAAAACCACACTGAGATAACTACCTCACACCAGTCACAGTGGCTAGAATTAACAACTCAGGAGACTATAGATGCTGGCGAGGATGTGGAGAAATGGGAACCCTCTTGCACTGTTGGTGAGAATGCAAACTGGTACAGCCATTTTGGAAAAATGTGGAGGTTCCTCAAAAAATTAAAAATAGAATTCCCTATGACCCAGCAATAGCACTGCTAGGAATTAATCCAAAGGATACAAGAGTGCTGATTCACAGAGGTATATGTTACCCCAGTGTTTATAGCAGTGCTTTTAACAACAGTCAAAATATGGAAAGAGCCCAAATGTCTATCAACCGATGAACGGATAAAGAAGATATGGTAAGGGGCACCTGGGTGGCTCAGTTGGTTGGGCGGCCTACTTAGGCTCAGGTCATGATCTTGCAGTTTGTAAGTTCAAGCCCCAAGTCGGGCTCTGTGCTGATAGCTCAGAGCCTGAAGCCTGCTTTGGATTCTGTGTCTCCCTCTCTCTGCCCTCCTCTGCTCACGCTCTGTCTCTGTGTCTCTCAAAAATAAATAAATGTTAAAAAAAAAAAAAAAAAAAGGNAAAGTTAAAAAAAAAAAAAAAAAAATGTGGTATATCCATACAATGCAATACTACTTGGCAATAAGAATGAAATTTTGCCATTTGCAACGTGGATGGAACTGGAGGGTATTATGCTAAGTGAAATAAGTCAGTCAGAGAAAGACAGATATCATATGTTTTCGTTCATATGTGGAACTTGAGAAAGTTAACAGAAGACCATGGGGGAAGGGAAGGGAAAAAAAGTTACAAAGAGGGAGGCAAACCATAAGAGACTCTTATTTTTTTTT
>NW_027529427.1:8947530-9000573 GCF_008692635.1 Crocuta crocuta
AAAAAAAAAAAAAAAAAAATGTGGTATATCCATACAATGCAATACTACTTGGCAATAAGAATGAAATTTTGCCATTTGCAACGTGGATGGAACTGGAGGGTATTATGCTAAGTGAAATAAGTCAGTCAGAGAAAGACAGATATCATATGTTTTCGTTCATATGTGGAACTTGAGAAAGTTAACAGAAGACCATGGGGGAAGGGAAGGGAAAAAAAGTTACAAAGAGGGAGGCAAACCATAAGAGACTCTTATTTTTTTTTTTTTTATTTATTTTTTTAATGTTTTATTTATTTCAAGGAGACAGAGAGAGAGACAGCGTGAGCAGGGGAGGGGCAGAGAGAGAGGGAGTCACAGACTGAAACAGGCTCCAGGCTCTGAGCTGGCAGGCAGCACAGAGCCCGACGCGGGGCTCGAACCCACGAACCGTGAGATCATGACCTAAGCGAAAGTCGGACGCTTAACCGACTAAGCCACCCAGGCGCCCCAAGAGACTCTTAAATACAGAGAACAAACTGAGGGTTGATGGGGGCTGGGAAAATGGATGATGGGCACTTGTTGGGATGATCACTGGGTATTATATTTAAGCAATGAACTATGGGAATCTACCCCCAAAACCAAAAGTACACTGTACACACTGTATATTAGCTAATTTGACAATAAATTATATTTAAAAAAAGGAAATTTAAAAAAGGCACCCCCAAAATTTAAAAATAATAATTTAAAAACAAATAAATAAGGTTGTATTTCAGTGTCGTGTCACTTATTTATGTGACAAATTGTATTTTTGATTTTTAAATTACTGAGTGAAAATTAATCTCGGGGTGCCTGGGTGGCTCAGTTGGTTAAGTATCGGATTCTTGGTTTCAGCTAAGGTCATGCATGATCTCAGAGTTTACGAGTTCAAGCCCTACGTCAGGCTCTGTACCGACAGTGCAGAACCTGCTTAGGAGTCTCTCTCTTCCTTTCTCTCTGCCCCTTCCTTGCACATGCTCTCTCTCTCAATAAATAAGTAAAAACACCTATTAAAAAAGAAAAAAAAAGAAAATTAATCTCAAATCTGGTTTATAAATTGAAATTTGCCCCTTGCTATTCAGTTCCAGCCTACATAACCAAACCCCTCTTACCTGGTGTCAACAAACACTAATTATAGGAATACTTCAGAGAAAATATCTAACCTCAGCCTGCAGAAATATACCTTTTTAAAAATGTTTATTTATCACCCTCCTACACTGTTGGTGGGAATGTAAACTGGTGCAGCCCNCAATGAAAAAAATTAAAATGTTTATTTATTTTGAGAAAGAAAGAGAAAGCACAAGTGGGGGAGGGCAGAGAGAGAGAGAGAGAGGGAGAGAGAGAATCCTAAGCAGGTTCCACACTCAGCTGAGAGCCCCGATGCAGGGCTCAATCTCATACTGTGAGATCATGACATGAGACTAAATCAAGAGTCAGATACTTAACTGGTTGAGCCACCCAAGTGCCCCTGCAAAAATATATCTTTTAAAGTAACAAGGAAACACCGTAATACCCATTTGGAGTTAGTGAGTGGTATGACTTCAGTCGCATTAAGTGTTGGGCCTGCTGCCCTCTGTTGATGGATCACTCACAGAGCGTGCTGGGAATCAGTAGCAGGGAGAGAAAACTCTAGACTTTGGGCCTGCAGATAGAAGCAGCCATAGAGTACACAGGAGCCATAGCTGTCCTTCCAGGAAGGCCCTCAAGGGTTAGAAAGAGGACTGCCTAGACTGTGCTTAGCCTCCAAAAAGGACAGGTCCATAAGGTTCAAAGAGCAGAGCAGGGAGCGTGGGCCTGCTCAGTATCAATGTGCCTTTGAGAAAGTCACTCAACCACTGGGTCTCAGTTTTCTGGCCTACATAACACCAGAATAATTATTGCATCCTCTGCCTTACATCTTAAGGGCAGGAGAAAACAACGAAAGAACTCGTGCTACAGGGACAGGGCAAGGAGCAGCTGCACTGCTAGGCCTCCGAAGTCATCCACCATTTGGGTTCCACAGGCAAAAATTACATACTCTGGGGGTGCCCAGCTGGCTCAGTCGGTGGAGCACACAACTCTTGATCCAGGGGTCAATAGTTTAATCCTCACGTTGGAGACAGAGATTACTTTAAAAAAAATCTTAAAAAAGGGGCATTTGGGTTGCTCAGTTGGTTAAGTATCGGACTCTTGATTTCGGCTCAGGTCATGATCTCACAGTTTGTGAGTTCAAGCCCTACATGAGGCTCTGGGCTGACAGTGCGGAGCCTGCTTGGGATTCTCCCTCCCTCTCTGCCTCTCTCTCTCTCTCTCTGAAAATAAAATATATAAACTTAAAAAAAAACAAAACAAAAAAAAAACCATGTTCTGTTAAGATTCTGGAGAGCAAAGGCCATGCATTAAAGATCATCTCAACATGGGGCGCCTGGGTGGCTTAGTCGGTTAAGCGTCCGACTTTCGCTTAGGTCATGATCTCGCGGTTCGTGGGTTCGAGCCCCGCGTCGGGCTCTGTGCTGACTGCCAGCTCAGAGCCTGGAGCCTGTTTCAGTCTGTGGCTCCCTCTCTCTCTGACCCTCCCCTGCTCACGCTTGCTCTCTCTCTCTCTCTCCTAGAAATAAATAAATAAATAAATAAATAAATTAAAAAAAAAAAAAGATCATCTCAACATATCTTCAGTGCTCAGTAAGCTATACTTTTCATTTAATAATTAGAAGTGACCCCTTGAAAATCCTCCCAGAAGATCAAGTTTCTGTGGCAAATACAAGGTCTACTCAGGCAGGGGTCTGACCGCCCAGAGCACCAGAATGATGGTAGAAAGCTGTCAGCAGGACCTCCCAGGCAACAGCTGGCAGTGGCCACCACAGCCAAGCTCAGACACTGTGTCCTCACCTGGGCATCCTGGCTTCAGCCATCCAAAGGAGATCCATGTTGCTGGCCAGGACAGGAAGATGGGGATAGGGGGCTGTCGCCAGACCAGTTCCAGGGTTCCCATTGCTGAGAAGGACATCCATGATGAGCTGCAGGCTTGTCTCCCAGCGGACAGGCTCTCCAAGGAGGAGTATCCCTTTAAAGAGTAAAGGCATGGAGGTGAGGGTTGCAGGGCACTCTGAGGGTACTCCCTCTCCTGAGGGAGGCCAGCTGATGCCAGCTGGCACCACCCAACCACAAGCTCTTCCTCCATAGTACACACCCCTGCAAGGGCACAGTTCCCAGTGCCAGCCTTCAAAGAGCCACTCACCCATTCATCCAAGGTGAACAAAGCCCATGATCCAAGAAGGACTCTCATTTTCACTTGTATTCGCAGAAGAGGTGAAAACAAAGAAAACCAGCAGCCAAGTCTCAGGTCTGCTTCCTCCTGTTGACTAATACTCCCCTGACCACCTTACTCACAAGTACATGGCAAAGGACTCCCCTTCCTCAGCCGCTTCTCTCTGAGCCCCCGAGGCCTGTAAACCCAACAGCTAGGAGAGGGGGATCCAGAGTGACACAGACCACATTCCAAATCCCTGTCAATTTTCCTCTGTGACTGTGGGCAAGTTATTTACCTTCTTTAAGCCTTGACTTTCCCAACTATATAATAACAATACCTATTATTGTTTAGGATAAAAATGATATAATAATAAAGCACTTAACCCATGCTGGACACACAGCACTCAGCAAATGGTAGCTGCCAATATCAGCTACAAGGCCAGTGACTGAACAAAACCAGTGGTCTCAATGGGGGAGTACTGCCTCCTAGGGAGGTGTTCTAGAAACTGGAGGGTGTATTTTTTTAATTTATTATGTTTATTTATTATTTTCGAAAGAAAGACAGAGCGTGAGCAGGAGAGGGGCAGAGAGAGAGGGAGACACAGATTCCAAAGCAGGCTCCAGGCTCTGAGCTGTCAGCACAGAGCCTGACGCAGAGCTTGAACCCATGAACTGTGAGATCATGACCTAAGCAGAAGTCAGTTTCTTAAGTAAGTCACCCAGGCACCCCTGGAGGGTGTATTTCAATTGTCATGATCATGGCAAGGGATCATGGAAGCGGGCCAGCAATGCTAGATTCTGTCTCCCTCCTTCTCTCTCTGCCCCTCCCTGACTCATGCACGCTCTCTCTCTCTCAAAATAAACTAAAAAACAAAAAACAAAACCAATTAGGACTTTATATTGAACTAGTTAATTTTTAATACACAGTATGTATTCAGTACGTATTCAGCTAATATACAGTATCAGTGAAGTTCCCTGCAGGGTAGTAAAGAGGACATTACGATATTTTTGTTACACAAGGGAGAACTGGGTTTAATGGAGCTGTGAAACACTGGTTTAGATAACCTCTGGGGGCCCTTCCACGCTAAGATTTTCTACACTTAACAATTTTTCCGAAATAATAAGGCAGGTGATATGGGGAAAGAAAGATTAAAAACAAATGCCTCAGAGGTAGTGAGTGGCAGATCTGAGACTAGAACACAGATGACCTGATGTCCAACACCCCCAGGCACCCTACTGGTGTGTAGGCACACAGCCGCACGAGGACAGCCTGGAGGGCCAAAAGGAGAAGCACCCAGAGCCATGCCTATCCCAGCACAGGACCTCATTACCTTCAATGGCAGGGAAGTCGTTCCTTAGAAGGGGCTGCCAAGAGACAAAGAATAGGCCCATCAATGCCACAGTCACAGTCCACTACCAGGCAACCACACAACCAGTTTCAGGGAGTAGCCGGAGGAAAGACACACTTTAGACAGATCAAAGACCGTCTCCATGGCCTAGTCCAAGCCAAGGAGAAGCCAGATAGGACTGAGGAAGAAAATTTACAAAGAAAAGTAAACAGAGAAGGAGCAGGACTACCACAGAACAGGCTGAGGGAGCTAGTCAGCTCTCCTTCTCCAGTGAGGACAGGCGGTAAGTTATAGGCCAAGCAAGAGTCTAGAATCAGGTAGCTAAGATGACAGTAAGCCTATGGAGAAAAGGGAGGCCATTAGGGCATGATGGACCATTTCTCTTGATATGAGATGGGGAGGCAGGAGTCTTCACTTTACCAATCTCCTGGGGTCCGTTCCTTCCCTGGACCATCAGTCCTGGCTCTACTACTAACCAGCTATGTGACCTGGGGCAGGTCCCTTCTTCCATGTAGGGCTCAGTCTGTGAGCTGCTCTAAGATCTGTTCCAACTCTGACATTCTAGTTCTCCATATAATTTGCAGGGTCCTAGGAGAAAGCTTTCAAAGGCAATGAAGTGCTCTATTCAATCAGAAAGTTCTAGAGAAAGGACTAAGGCTACATAAACAAAAGTTAAGCTTGTCTGTTTATAACTGCATTTCTCCACATTTTGACAGTGGGTTGACTTAAACTGCAGGCCATATGACACAGTGTTCACATGAGGAACACGGGGCCAAAGGCCATCAAGGGCCAGGCAGTCATACTCTAAAAGATCAATGAGAGGCTCCGTGACTAGTGATCAGAGAGATAAGAAGTCACGCCAGTGGTTCAAATAGGAGCCAAATCCAAAAGGAACATGGGCATACTCAGAATTGCCAGTTACTTTTACTAGCAAGCTGTCTCTCGTAAGGACAACTCTCCATAGCAAGCTTCCGGATAAAGTAGCAGCAATGATGAATTTCACAAAGGTTAATGATTCTCCCAAGCAACACTCAGAAAGCCAGCTGGTAAAATATAAAACTCCTCACTGGAGATGCTAGGGCTTTGAAAGGGGTTCTCAGCTAAGTACAAACAATGCAGAAAGGAAAGCCCTTAGGAGTCTGTTGCTCCTCTGGGCCATCCTTGTGAATCTGGGGAACAAAAGGTGGACAAGATGAAGCTCTTAGTGGGAGGGGTTGCAAGGCTGGTAAGAGGAACCCATGTGGGGAATAGAGGACAAAACTAAACACGAGACACCCAGGAGCACGCTCATTATTACCGTGGTCTTCGGCCGCCGCTGGAGATCCACCATGTCAAGCACAGGAAAGGCCATCCGCAGCTCGTCCACAGTAACCACATTCTCGAAGCCCAGTCTACAGCAAGATCAGGGAAGCAAAGCTGGACAGTTCTGGGAGATGCCCTTAGGGTGAGGGGAACCAACACAGTCCCAACCAAACTAGTCCATCCAATCCCCAGACAGGAGTAAACCAGCGAGAGGCCCAGACACAACCCCGCAAAGCCGACAGCAGTCCTGGAGGACAGGCCGCGACAGCACAGGCAGAGCAGGGATGCACACCATCACAGCGACGCATCGGCGGTCACTGGGCACACTCGGTGCGGGTCCTATGCTGGGCACCTCCAGGGCACAAAAGCGTACAAGAATCTCTGGTCTTAAGCTCACCACGTGCCAGGGCCCATCTAAACCAGCCCTCCGTGAACAGTACTGCCACGTTGTGTTGGGTTCCAAAGAGGAAACTCCTCAGTGGGCCGGTCGCCAGGCAGAGTCTAGGCATCAGACTCGAGCTAACTCTTGAGGAGGAGCCAGTTTTGGACAGCACGGGGAGGCCATGAGTGGAAAGCCAGTGCCAACCAACCTCGTCTCTCCTAGACCTGCCTCCATTTTCTTGTCCTCAAGTCCCTCTTAAAATCTTAACTGGGCATGGTTTCAGATTACTTTCAGAATGCATCTCCCGCAAATGCTTCCAACAGATCACCCTACTAGCGGCCACTCCTGCAATGACTCCCCCGCCCACATAAATAAGTAAGTTCGCTGGCCTCTTGCCCTTACTTCTGAGGTCTCCTTTCCAAGACCCCACTCCTTCTGTTCTTATTCCCCACCCTGCTCCAATCCAATCTCTTGCTTCGGGGATCCGCATCTTCCCTGCTCTTTCCAGCCTCCTCAGCTCCTTCCCTGCACAGGAAACTGTAACCATCTCCTGTGGCACAGCCACATCCCTCCGTGAAGCCACTATTCACACTCCCAGGTGCTCCCTTCCCACCACTGGTGACTCTGAGAACCTGTACTATGCTCTTTAGTCTTCAATCCTAGGTCATCCCAAACACTCCTGCATCCTTTGTGGGTGTGCAACTCCTGCCTCCTCCATCATGAACGCTTTGAGGAACACACAGTCCCATGTGCTTCTCGTGGCCCCCTTCCCCTACAGAGCGCGTGGCACAGGGCTGGTACACAGCAAGTGCTCAACACAGGTTCGCAGAACAAGCAAATAAGGAAGCCACTTGAGAACAGGGAGCAAGTCTTCTGCCGCCTGACTGTGCACACACCCAAACAGTTCACTGTAGATAATATTAGTTGATAAGCTGATTGAGCACCCACCCCAGGGAATGGTGCTAGCGCAGGGGTTCCCAGCCCTAATTACAGCTTTCTCTTTCAACATACAGATTGCTGGTTTTTATTTCAGACCTAGTGAACCAAGAATCTGTGATTTTTTTTTAAGTTTATTTATTTTTGAGAGAGAGAAAGAGAGAGCATGAGCAGGGGAGGGCCAGAGAGAGAGAGAGAGAGGGAGACACAGAATCTGAGAAGCAGGCTCCTCCCAGGCTCTGAGCTGTCAGCATAGAGACTGATGCAGGGCTCGACCCCACAAATTGTGAGATCATGATCTAAGCCGAAGTCAGATGCTTAACTGACTGAGCCACCCAGGCGCCCCAAGAATCTGTATTTTAAGCTCCCCAGCAGATTCCAATGCAGTGGGCTGGCTTTCGGAAACTACCGGGAACCAGGACTAGCCGTACCTGGAGCCATCGCCCCTCCCTGCAGAGCTTACCACATATCCCGTAAGCTCTGGCACCACGCAGCCAGCACACCTCACTACGGTCCCCCCTCAGCCATGGGAGGAAACCTCCAGTCTGTTCCTTCCTCTTCAGCCAGAGCAAGAATCACCAAAAGGATACACTCGGGCATTTTCCACCAGGGGCCCCTGCCCAGACACCAGCATCCGCTTGTTGTGGTATTGGGAGAAGAGCTTCATGGGGCTGTGAGAGAGAATGACTTGGTCTGGCTCCACCTGTAGGGACAGCCAAAAGACAGAGGAAAGCAGAGGTGACACAACAGCTGAGGGAAAATAATGGGGAGACAGGTGGCTTTTTACTTAGAAAGGAAAAAAATCTGCCCAGAAAAAAAGCGGGGCAGCCTCTTCCGGCACCTGACACTTCTAGACACTACACAAGAGGTGTGAGAAGAACCTACTTTGGCTCTTGCCACAGAAAAGAAACAAGCAGGAAATGCCATCAGTCATGGGTTCTGACCACTCACCAAACCTGTTCTGCTCAGTTCCTCCAACTGGAGACCACAGGGTTTATGTGTATGTTCTTTGTCATCATCACAGAAATCTGCCTCTGACTTTCTGTTTTCAGTTCTACTTAAAGCTTTAGTGGGGCACCTGGGTGGTTCAGTCAGTTAAGCGTCCAACTTCAGCTGAGGTCACGATCTCATGGTTCATGGGTTCGAGCCCTGCATTGGGCTCTGTGCTGACTGCCAGCTCAGAGCCTGGAGCCTGCTTCGAATTCTGTGTCTCCCTCTCTCTCTGACCCTCCCCTGCTCACACTGTCTCTCTCTCTCTCTCTCTCAGAAATAAATTAAAAAAAAAAAAAAAACACAAAAAAACACAAAAAAAACAAAAAAACAAAAAAAAAAGCTTTAGCTTCTTGGAGCAGCTAGGTGGCTCAGTCGGTTAAGCGTCCGACTTCGGCTCAGGTCATGATCTCGCGGTTCATGGGTTCGAGCCCCACATCAGGTTGTACTGGCAGCTCAGAGCCTGGAGCCTGTTTCAGATTCTGTGTTTCCCTCTCTCTCTGCCCCTACCCCGCTCGTGTTCTCTCGGTCTCAAAAATAAATAAATAATTTAAAAAATTAAAAAAAAAAAAAAGACTTAGCTTAACATTTATATAGTACGAACTCCAACAATGCGGCCAATATTCACAATGTTTTTGGAACCTTCTCTGGAAGCCACAGAAGGGAACCAGTTGCACTCCTTTGCTCTATATTCAGCCCCAAGCAGTGTTACCCAGTCAATCCGGCACTTTATTTACTCTTTTGGTTCCAAAGGGCTGTTTCCAAAAACTAAATCCACCCTTAACAAAGGATGTGTCAACGTTGATATACCGTGTGGAGTTCCAAGTGGGCAAAGAAGGACTGCTTCTGGGGGACAGCGCTCACTCAGCTGTGTGCACCTTATTTATGAGAAACAAGTGCCACTTGCTATGCAGAGATTTAGTAAAAGGGGAACCCTTGCTTTCCAGGGGCTGACAGTCCAAAAGAGACAACCCTGGTGCCCAGAAAAGAAATGGATACAAAGACAGCAGACTGAAACTATCAAATCCATGGGCAGGATTTTTGTGCTCAATGTGAAATGATACATAAAAAATGCCCATGCTGATGAGCCTCTACTCACGAGTCTAAGCTTGAACTTCAAGTTATTTTCTAATACTGACCCACTGGCCACGCCCACAGGCTTCTCAACAGTATGCCCGAACCCAGGAAAGGCAGCTTAGTCACGCTGGAAGGGGGACTACATGGTCTTCGGGCTTCCATGTCTCCATCTGCCTCCTCACCTTGAACCCCAGCAGGGCTGAGAGCTCCTGAGCTTTGCTCTGTTGTAAGATGTTCCCGGCATTTGTGACAAAGACCACAGGCACCCGCAGCTGCCCACGAGAGTTCACCAGCCTACGGAATGCCTCCAGGGCAGCGGGGATCACTCTGTGACCCCGCACCAGCACTCCATCAATGTCCAACAGGAACCCAAAAGTGGGTGGGTTCTGCACAAAGGGAAGAAAATCACCACAGCATGAGTCAAGAGGCAAAGGGGAAGAAGGAAATGACTCTTACAAAGCAGTGCGCCACATTATCCCCAGGTTGCCGAGAGCTTTGATCGGAAAATGAGGACATGAGATTTCTGATAAGGCAAATACATCTATAAAAACGAATTAGTCCCCTCTCATGTATTTTTAAGGATAGAACTATTTGGTTAAGACTACCTTCACATAATTAATATAAAAGAATTTTTTTAATGGAAAATACAGAAATTCAAAAACATCCCAGCACTTTAACATGACCGATCTCATCTCTTCTTTGTCTCCCATCCAAGTACTAACCAGGTCCGCCCCTGCCTGGCTTCCGAGATCAGAGATCAGGCACGGTCAGGGTGGTATGGTCAGAGACTCTTCTTTCAATTTTGCATCCTGTTCTTCTTGCTTGACATTCAAATACTTTTATCTGTTACAACAGCTTTCATAACCATCTTTTACAATTTTGTTTTATTACAATGTACACAAAGTTTTTAAAAACTCAATTGCTACTGATGATATAAAAAAAATTTTAAGTTTCCTGCCTCCTTCTTCCACTTAGTGTTGTTTTCTGTCTTGTGACTGACTTCGGCGCAAGTCATAATCTCACAATTCAGGAATTCAAGCCCCAAGCGGGCTTGTTGTTGTCAGTACAGAGCCTGCTTCAGATCCTCTGTCTCCCTCTCTCAGCCCCTCCCCTCTCTCAAAAATAAACATTTAAAAATAAAATAAAATCACCTTAAAAAAAAAAGAGTGCAAACATTTTAATGATGTAACACCTAGTGACAAACTGTCTTCTAAAAACATGTATCAGGGGCACCTGGGTGGCTCAGCCAGTTAAGCATCCAACTTCAGCCCAGGTCATGATCTCTCACAGTTCATGACTTTGAGCCCCACAATGGGCTCTGCGCTGACAGCTTGAAGCCTAGAGCCTGCTTTAGATTCTCTGTCTCCTTCTCTCTCTCTCTGCCTCTTCCCTGCTTGTGCTCTCTCTCTTAAAAATAAATAAATATTAAAATAAAATAAAAATAGGGGCACCTGGGTGGCTCAGTCGGTTCAGCACCTGACTTCAGCTCAGATCAGGATCTCACAGTTCATGAGTTCAAGCCATGCTGTCAGGACAGAGCTTGCTTCATATCCTCTATGTCCCTCTTATTCTCCCCCTCCCCTGCTCATTTTCTTTCTCTCTCTCAAGATAAATAAACTTAAAAAAATTAAAAAATAAAAATATGTATTATTTTTTTAATGGCCACTGGTAATGTACTTTATGTTTGCCAATACTAATTTTCACATGTATCAAAGAGTTTAATTACCAAACATCCTGTTAATTTAAACGTTAAAAAAAAATGGTATCTCTCAATATGTAATTCTTGGGACTTATAAAGTAGAATATTGTCCTTTTTAAGTTTATTTATTTTTTTTAGTAATCTCTACACCTAACCTGGGGCTCGAACTCACAACCCTGAGATAGAGTCACATGCTCTTCCTACTGAGTCAGTCAGGCACTCTGAACACTCTTTTTTTAAATAAATTCATTCCTTTGGGGCACCTGGGTGGCTCAGCCAGTTAAGCATCTGACTTGAGCTCAGGTCATGATCTCACGGTTCGTGGGTTCGAGCCCCACGTCAGGCTCTGTGCTGACAGCTAGCTCAAACCCTAGAGCCTGTCTTTGGATTCTGTATCTCCCTCTCTCTCTGACACTCCCTTGCTTGCGCTGTCTCTCTCTGACTCTCAAAAATAAATTTAAAATATTAAAAAAATTTTTTTTTAATTCATTCCTTGGACACCTGGCTGGCTCAGTTGGTAGAGCATGTGACTCTTGATGAGCTCAAGCACCAAACTGAAGAAAGAGATTACTTAAAAAAAAGTTTTTTATTGAGCCAAACAAGTCAGGCAGAGAAGGACAGATACCATATGTTTGCACATATAGGAGGATTAGGAGGAACTTAATGGNTTTTTAGGGGTGCTTGGGTGGCTCAGTCATTTAAATGTCCAACCCTTGATTCAGCTCAGGTCATGATCTGAGTCATGGGATCGAGCCCTGCAGAAGGCTCTACACTGACAGCACAAAGCCTGCTTGGGATTCTCCTTCTCCCTCTTGCTCTGCCCCTCCTCTTTCTCAAATAAAAAACTTAAAAAAAGGATAGGATTTTAAGGAATTACTAATGTTGTTAGGTATAACAACACTGTAGTTATGTTTAAAATGCCATTTTCTTAGAGGTACACACAGAATTTGAGGGTAAAGTGACAAGAAATCAGCAATTCATTTTAAAATCTTACAGCTGGAAAAATTTAAAAAATAAAAAAATAAAATCTTAAAGCTGGAAAGAAGTGGGGAGGGACACAAGCAAAGCAAGTGTGGCAAAATGTCACTAACTGCTAAATATGGGAGATGGTTATATGGGTTCATAATATTATTGTTTTTGGATTTTTGAAAACTTACATAGTTAAAAAAATAAAGTGTCTCATTTGTGCTGATGGCTACAAAATTTAACCACACACAGTTTTAATGGCCATATCCTAAACAGCCACAAAATTTGCTCTCATAGAAGTAAGAATCCACAGCCCCTGCTACTTAGAACAGGATGGTTTTCAGGATAATTTAGCTATATCCTTAAGGCTCCTTCATCTCTAACTATATAAATGAGTAATTATACACCTCCAACCCTCAGGTGAATGTTCACAGAGAAACCAGGCACCCAGGAACAAGAGAGTGAAGGTACACGTCAATTGTAACAAATGTGCCACACTAACACCCAGATATTAATGACACAAGAAACTAGGGGAAGAGAGAGTATATATAAGAGTTCTCTACAGTTTCTGTTCAATTTTCCTGTAAACCTAAAACTTCTCTAAAAAATAAAGTTTATTAAATTTTTTAAGTGAAGTTATCTAGCAAAAGAGACTTTTTTTTTCATTTTTCTTTTCATTCTTTTCTGTATCTGTATTCTGATTTTTCTTCTAGATCACTTGGTTATATTGTTTTGTTTGGTTTGGTTTGTCCTGGGTATTAGGCCAAATCCTAAAGTTCCTATCTGTGGCACTGATAAATGTGTGGTTTGGCTTTTTTTTTTTTTTTAATTTAATGTTTATTTTTGAGAGAGACAGAAACAGAGCATGAGCAGGGGAGGGGCAGAGGGAGAGGGAGACACAGAATCCTGAATCTGAGCTGTTAGCATAGAGCCCAATGCAGGGCTTGAACTCATGGATCAGAGGATCATGACCTGAGCCAAAGTCAGACACTTAACCGACTGAGCCACCCAGGCGCACAAAATTTGTGGTTTTAAGATTACTTTGAAGTGAAGGGACTACTAAGATGTTTCTTTATATTTTTGCTTCTTACATGGAATTAGTTTGGTATGTTTTCAACAACAGCATTAGAGCTGTCGTCTACTCCAACCATTTCCACATTTAAGAGAACTTACTATGTGCCAGTCACTGTGCAAAGTACCCTACATATATCACAAAAAAGTACCCTACAGATATTCTCACAAAAACACTGCATGGTAAGTAACATCCTCAATACACAGGAGAAATTGAAGCTTAGGAAGCGAAGTAACTTGCCTTAAGTCATTCAGTAAACAGTACTGGCAGGATTCAGTTCTAAAGCTAGTACTCTGAAATGCTGGGTGACGCTACATCCCTTTCTTCCCTTTTTCTACTCTATCAGAAGGTCACTCGGAAAAAGCACCTGCAAAGATGCTAGAGTCAATACAATCGTTGTAATTGATGGCATTTTTACCTTCTGTCCTTTAACCAAAATATTCTCACTTTTAGCTCTGTGATACTAGTCAAGTCACTTAACTCTTTGACTCTTAGCTGCTCCATATGCACAACTAAGAACAGTGATAATGTAGCTCTTAAGACCTAGGACTCTGGCACCAGACTGCCCTGGATTCCGAATTCTGCCACTTACCAGCTATACACCCTTGAGCAAGTTGCTTAACCTCTCTGTGCTTCAGTTTCTCCATCTATAAATGGAATAACAGTACTTACCTCATAGAGTTATAAAAATCGTATAAAATAGTAATTGTAAAGTGTGTGGCACAAAGTGCTGTTTTTAAAAATAAGTAATTATTTTAAATTATCAGAGTTACCGTGAAAGCACTATATAAATGTACAATATTATCATCATTACATACAGAAACTGTGATTTTAGAAAACGAAGTGATCCTCTTAAAAAAGACAAATGGCCCAGGGGGAAATGAGGGCGACAGATCTGTTTGGCTTATTAGTGTTCTGGCAGAGTTGTCCTCCAGCTGTTTGACCTTACAAATAAAAGTACTTAAAAACTTGACTCCAAGCTTCAGCTTCCTTACTATAGGGTTATGTCTACCCCCAAAGTTGTTCAGAGAATTATCACTAAAGCAGCGGCACAAATCAGGTCCCCTGTGCCAGTTGTCTTCCCTTAAACTCTGCACGTAACTGAGGCTCATTATAAGCAAGGCCCACAAGCGAACCGGACCAAAGTAAAAAGCTCACACAAAACCCACATTTATCTCTGGGCTGTCCGTCTTATACGGGCGGGTCCCAGAGGGGAATCTATCGCAAGTCCCCAAATCTCTTTCAAATGTAGGTGAAAAATCAAAACCGAAAGATTCTCATCCTGAAAAATCACAAAGGAAGTGCAAGAATCACACCCTGACCAGGGAAATAGGAACACACAAACTGCCGGATAACTTTGGAGACGAAAGCGGCGAACGGCCAAGAAACAATCCTGGGGTGCGTTTGGGGTTTGTTTTGTTCATTCTCTAGCGGGAGTAACTTTTCTTTCAGGCCGAAGGCAGAGTAAATCCCCTGACTGAAGGGGAGGCAGGACACGCCGGGGACACTCGTGCTCTGGGAAAGAACGAAGCGCACCGAGGTCAGTGGCCTAGTCAAGGCCATTTCCCAGGAGGCCGGGGGGATGCCTGAGCTGCCCGGCCGGCGGCCACTCCTTCCCGGCGGCTCCAGCCCCACCCCAGCCCTGAGGACCTGCTCGGTGGGAACCTGGGCGTTCTCACCTGTGCCGGGTCCGCGGCGTAGCCTCTTCCGGGGCAGCGACCCCGGAGCCCCGCCGCCGCGCGCGCCGCCCCCCAATAGAGCCCCGGCACCGCACGGACCCCAGCTAGGCTGCGGAACACAGCCATCCGGCCGCCCGTCGCGCGCACGTGCAGACAGTTCACCGCGGCCCGCGGTCGCCCCCGCCCCCCTCCCCCCCCNGGAAGGCCGGAGGGCGCGAGCCAGTTGGGGCTAGGGGTCTGACAGGGTTCTGAGTCGAGCAAGGCACGCGGTCGAGCAGGGGGTGGGGCGTGGCAGGGGCAGGGGTCGGGGCCCGGACTCGGTCAAGTGCAGACCGTTCTTGCCCCGCGGGCCGGGCCTGGGGTTCTGTTGGAGCGAAGAGGCGCAGGCAAGGTCTGGCCGCTTAGTAGACGAACACTTGGGGTGAGCAGGCCCACATGAACCGTCTATGTACCTGCGGACTTCCTGGAACATGCATTTCAAACTGAATCCCAGCTCCCTCAACCCTCCGTGACTTTATGAGAGAAGAACTGTGGAGGGACCAATCCTTATGTGCAAGGGGGAGGAGGAGGCAAAGTTTTCTTTTGATGTCCAAGTCCCCTGAACTCCAATCAAGGAATGCTTGTAGGATACCAATTATTCGTTCTTGTAGTCTTTCAGCAAATATTCGCTATGGCCCTCCTTCCTGCCCGGCTCTGTGCTAATTCCTGGGGAGACTATATGCACAAATAATCCTGCAAACTCACACTTTGTAGAGAGGTTGAATCAGGACTAGAATACAAGGGAGAAAAGAACTGTCCCCAAAAAGGGTCAGATAACTAAGCGAACACCTTTGCTTTTGAGCACGGCTCTTTCCACCATTTGAAATGTATAAGGCGCGCCCTTTTAGACCTTTGACCTGTCCCTGGATATAGTTCTACCAAGAATGGCTGAGTCTACAATGTATTTAGCACTATGTAAGAGGAAACAAGGTAGGCGTCAGGGATGGACAGAGACTGTGCTAACTCAGAAGTTAGTTAGCGATACCCTTTGATCCTCAACTTTGAAGGCCAGGATCTTAATTTTGTCAGTTCAGGTGCAACTGAACAGCACCTGGCAGACTGATTCACATTAACCAAAACTATAATAGCCCAATTTATAAACTCTGACAGGGGACATGGCTTTCCAAGATTAAAATGTTCCTAATCTCTTCCTGCTATCAAACTACCTAGAAACTGTTTTAGCAGGTACAAGGTTCCTTGGTGTAATGATTTTAAAATATGTCCACAGTTTATTTGACAATCCTCTTCCAAAAAGGTGTTTATTCCACTCCTATTGAGTGTGGACTGGAAATAACTCATTTTTAATAAATAAAATGAAGCATGCATAAATATAAATAAGTAAATAAAATGAAGTTGAAGTAACACTGTGATTGTCAAGGCTAGGCCCTAAAAGATATTGTGGCTTCTAGGAAATAATAAGTGTTTGTTGTTTGAGTCAGTAAATTTGGGGGTAAGTTATTGCATAGCAATAGATACCTAAGACACTTGATGATCACAATTGTATCATAATCACAGCTATCCCATCTCCAGAGGTGGGTCACTATGTTCTGGATCTGGATCTGCCTTGCTTTCAATCTTCCCCAGCTGTGCACCGAACCCCATAAAACTATAGCCATCCCTAACAGGAATCAGACGTAGCCTGGTTTGTTTCAGGAAAGGTGTCAAAACAGGTATATCTGGGAGATTCCAATATGGCTACTGTAATTAATACTCTATGTTTGTGTGTATGTGCATTTCAATATTGATAAGTCTTCCTTAGATTCTCTAGGAGTTCGTAAGCCAGAAAAGATTAAGAAAACTCCTTGAGGGGCCCCTGGGTGGCTCAGTTGGTTAGGCATCCCACTTTGGCTCAGGTCATGATCTCACGGTTCAGGGGTTTGAGCCCCACGTCAGTTAGATTCTGTGTCTCCCTCTCTCTCTGCCCCTCCACCACTCATGCTCTGTTTCTCTCTGTCTCAAAAATAAATAAACATAAAAAAAATTTTTTTAAAAGAAAAATCCTTGAGAGCAGGATGCCTCTCTGATTCACCTTTGTCTTCCTCATAGGTCCTATCGTGGCAACCTGCACCTGATGGGTGTTCAATTAATAGTAGGCAAATGAATGAATATCCATACTCCTGCTGTCCCTATTAACATATGCCCATATATGTTTGTATGTACATGTGTGTGCAGGAGCCTGCACACATATCTATGCACATACTTTGTGTTAGTTAGAACTAGGATTGGCTACAAGTAACAGAAACTTCCAAAGACTAGTGGCTTAAATAAGATATAAATTTGTTTCTTTCATATAAACGAAGTTGGGAAAGAACATCGAGGCTTGGTATTGTGACTCCGCCAACTTCTTCGCTACCCAGGCTCCTGTTTTGCTCCTTTACTATCTTCACTGCACAGCTTCCACTTCATGGTCCAAGATAACTGCTCAAGCCCAGATATTATGTTCACATTCCAGGCATCAGGGATTTTTCCTGACAAAAAAGGATATGCCATCTCCTTCCAGGTACAATTTCCAAAAGTTTTACACAGGCATACCTCACTCTACTGCACTTCACAGATAATGCATTTTATAAAATGTTTATTTATTTCGAGAGAGGAAGAGCACAAACAAGGAAGGGGCAGAGAGAGAGGATCCCAAGCTCTGTGCTGACAGCCCAGAGCCTGATGCAACACTCGATCCCATGACTGTGAGATCACTACCTGAGCTGATGTCAAGAGTCAGACGCTCAACCACCTGAGCCACCCAGGCACCCCCAGATAATGCATTTTCTACAGATTGTAGGTTTGTGGCCGCCCTGCTTCGAGAAAGTCTATCAGTGCCATTTTTACAACAGCGTTTGCTTACATCATGTCTCTGTGTCACATTTTGGTAATTCTTGCAATATTTCAAAAATATTATTATTATATTGTTATGGTGATCTGTGATCAGTGATTATGACTTGCTGAAAGCTCAGATGATGGTGGGCATTTTTAGCAATAAACTATTTTTAAATTATCATATACCAGGGGTTTTTTAGACATAATGCTACTGCACACTTAGTAGACTACCATATAGTATAAACATAATTTTAAATGCACTGGAAACCAAAAAATTTACTTGACTTGCTTTATTGTGGTATTCACTTTGTTTCAGTGGTCTGGAACTGAACTTGCAATGTCTCCCAGGTGTGCCTGTACATCACATCTGCATATATCTCACTGGCCAAAGCTTTATCACATGGCCACACCTAGTGTCAAAGAAAGTTGAAAAATGTAGCTTTGTACCTGGTTAAAAATAGAGGTGTCCTTTCCCACATAAAAAGGGAATAAAGGAGGTTGCCTGGGTAGCTCAGTCAGTAAAGTATCTGACTTTGGCTCAGGTCTTGATCTCATGGTTCGTGGGTTTAAGCCCTGAATCAGGCTCTGTGCTGACAACTCAGAGCCTGGAGCCAGCTTCACAGTCTGTGTCCCCCTTTCTCTCTATTGCCCTCACCTGCTTGAGCAAACACACTCTCGCTCTCGCTCTCTCTCTCTCAAAAAATAAACAGTTAAAAAAACGTTTTTAAAAAGGGGGGATAAAGGAAATTGGCATTTTATGCCTCATACTAGGAAGCAGACAAAAGAAAAAAAACAAAACAGAATTCATGGGTGCCTAGCTGAGGAAGGGCTGGAATGCTGTGGCTGAAAGAAAGAGAGTGGAGGATGGGGAGCAGAGAATAGGGGAAACACACACACACACACACACACACAGAGCTTTCCCCAGGTCCCACCTAGTTTTGTTGAGGGAGAATTTTGTGTTCATCTCTGCTGGGGAATGATACCTATTCCCTTCTCCTCATGTTTCCCTGAAGAAACAACTTCTGTTAACAACACTACTAGCCTCTCTTCACCTGGGCCAGAGGGCACATGACTTACCTGATGGGTGGGCTTGTAAGAAAGAACTAGGTGCATGTGACTTTCTCCTTTCTCCCTTTGGGGAGCCAGCCCATCAATGGGACCTGGTGTTCCAGCCTGCCCCTGTAGTGAGGAGGGCTGGGTTTTACATTTGTGCCAGTGACCTCTAGACTCATGTGATTCAAGGATACAGGGGTAGCAAGACCATTTAGTCTCCCAAATAAGCCATGTTCTCCAACAGGCTTTTAACAGTAATAAATCTGATATTTACTCCATCTCTCCCTTGTCTGTTTTTCAATGGAGTCATATTTAAGCAGGAAAGTGAGGAGCATTTATGGACTTACGCTTAGAGCCTCTATCCCCACTGGATCCAGACTAGCAACCCCTGGCAATTAGCAGACTAACTGGCCACCCATGAGGTAGGGAGGCTCCAGGGGCCCTGGCCAGCTCCAGCCCCTCCAGACCTCTGGAGGCAAGAAATAATATCTTTTGCACCACGATTAAAGCTCTGACTTGAGGGGCACCTGGGTGGCTCAGTCAGTTGAGTGTCTGATGTCGGCTCAGGTCATGATCTCACAGTTCATGACACGGGTTTGGGCCCCGTGTCGGGCTCTGTGCTGACAGCTCAGAGCCTGGATCCTGCTTCAGATTCTGTGTCTCCCTCTCTCTCTGACCCTCCCCTGTTCACACTGTGTTTCTTTCTCTCAGAAATAAATAAAATATTTAAAAATAAAAAATAAAATAAAGAAAGCTCTGACTTGAGACTTGGACAAAAGAGACAGAGCAAGTTGAAACAATTCACTGCATATAAATAGCTGATGCTCTCTCCTCTTCTGAAAGCAAATTTTTTAGGTGGGAAGGAAGGTCAATGCTAAAGGCACTAAATGACAATGACAGGTGCAAAGCAAAGGCCCAAAGAGAGGCTAGAAGGCTTGGAACTTCAGCACCTCACAAGACTTCCTGCTCAGGCTCATCCCTTTATATCCTCTAGCCCGTTGGTCACCCCTGCTCAGAAAAATTCAAGACAGGGCATGTGGCCGTGCTAATCCTGGGCTAAGGGTGACAGGACCTTCAGTCGGGCTGAGCCTGGGTCTGGAAAAGGAGGCACTTCTGAGGACCTGTGTCCCCAGCACCAGAGCTGCAGTTGGGGGTAGCAGTCCTGGTCACCAAGCTGGTAACCCAGTCTCAGATGAATTGTGTGACCCTAATTTTTAGCCAGGTAATATATTTACAGAAAAACTTTAGGGGCACTTGGGTGGCTCAATCAGTTAAGTGTCCGACTCCAGCTCAGGTTTGTGAGTTCCCACACTGGACTCATTGCTGTAAGCCCAGAGCCTGCTTCAGATCCTCTGTCTCTCTCTCTCTCTCTGCCCCTTCCCTGCTTGTGATCTCTCTTTCTCTCTCTCAAAAATAAATAAACATTAATATAAATAAATAAATAAATAAATAAATGGTAAACTTGAAATCCCCCAGGTTAACGTACTATATCATTGAGAGCACTCCTCCAGACCTTTGCCTTTCTTACCCCTGGCTGAAGAGAGGGTGGAGGGATGGCCTTCTGACACGTTGTCCTATCTGTAGAAGAAAATGAAGAAGTCACAGAGCCATCAGGCCCCACTGACGGGTTCTCCTCACAGCCCTGTGTGCCTGCTCAGATGCTCCTTGTCCCCAGCACCATCAGTGTTTCATGCCTTTGGCATGTGCTCTGTCCCCTCCCTGTGTCCATCCCCTCTCCCAGTCACTCACCACCTGCTCCAGGCCACTCCAGCCCGCTCCAGCCAGAGAAGCTGGGTGACCAGGGTGTGTGTGAGGGGTCAGCTGTCCTGAATACCAAGCCGGGTCATGTTCACAGAGCAGCCCATGAGGAGAGGGCTCCTCAGAGACTCAGGAAACGAGCCGGCAGCTTGGCTTGGCACACGGCTGTCCCCCCTGCCACCTCTGTGCTCTGTCCAATGTGTCCATGTGAAATGCAGGCTGATTTCTGAGATGGGGGATGGCGATAAAAAGGAAAGGAGAGGGGTGAATGAAAGAAGGGGGAAACTGGAGAGGAAGAGTAGAGAGAAAAGAAAGAGACAAGACTGATCAAGGAAATGCTAAAAATCCTACACAGAGATAGTGAAGGAAGAGGAAAAAAACAATAGAATGGAGAGTCCTAAACATCTTGGAAGCATGTAATTCCAAGTGAACCCCTGGGCTGGATTCTCAGTAGCCACAATGGTCTACCACCCCCTGCTCAAAGCCTGTGGCCCTTCCTCTGACTCCCTGCTACCTGCCCCTCCTGGGCTTTTTTGTTTTTTTTGTTTTTTTGTTTTTTTTTTTAGACTAGTCAAGTAAAGCAGTGGAAATGGAGAAGGAACAAAGAAATCTGGCTGTGATCAATTAATAGTAAAACCATTGTACTCAGACCAGCCCCTCTTAGGCATTTTCAGCAACTCAGACCTTCCCTGGACTGGATCCCTAGTCTGCCCTCTACTTCTGGGTCAAGGCAGCACCAGGCTCCTCCAAATATGGCTCCTTCTCCATTCCCTGCTTTGCAGAGCACTAAGGGGAACACTTACCAACCACAGCCCAGCCCTCACACCTTCCTGCAACGGGCCCCGATGGAGCCTCTGGGGAGGGCCCCATTCTGCAAGGTCTGTCCTGGCTGACCAGCACACAGGTGCAGGCCTCCATTCCTGTGAGCTCTAAGCTCTCACAAGGAGGGCTAGGGATTCAGGCTGGATGGAGCCGGGAGGAGTCTGACTACCCTCCAAAGCCCAGGCTCTTGAGTAGGCTGAGCAAATGGAGGAGCTGCCCCTCTCCAATCCGACTCAGTGTGATCCCTGCTTGGTTGCTGCCCCTGCATCTCCAGCCCTGCACAAGTCAGACTGTCTGGACTGGCTGCTCTTCATTGGTATGCAAAGACCTAAGGATACCATCTATGAAACAGCCTTATGGGAAAAAATCACACCTACATCTTATCAAAGCTCTAAGTCTGGAGTTCCTGGCTGGCTCCGTCAGTAAAGCACATGACTCTTGATCTCAAGGTAGTGAATTTGAGTCCTACATTGGGTATAGAAATAACTTAAAAAAAAAAAAAAAAGACTCGAAGTCCAACTACCAATTTACAGGAAATATGCAGGCCAGAGAAACACGTTAAAGAATACTTCTGGGTTCATTTCCTTCCATGGACACCATTAGGTAATGCCCACATCAGTATAAATAACCCAGAAAATGACCAAAGACTGGCAGAATATACTCCCCAGAGTTAAATGTAAAGAAGCCATATTGAAGAGGGTAAGAACGTTAGAAATGTGGTCAGGAGCTAAATGAACCCAGGGACTGTCTGCATTTGGGAGGGACACAACAGGCACAGAGAAGAGAGAGGGGAAGATCCACAACTGGGAACCCCAGGCATGGGGACTTGCATAGGGAAGATGAATCTCCAAAACATTTGACTTTGAAAAACAGGGGGGCCCAACAATCAGGGGAGCTTAACACCTGAACTTTAAAAATCTGTGAGCTCACCACTTGGGAGAGCCTAGAGGGTAGAGTCTCTGCCCTTAAGAGACAGCACAGCAAACAGCCCCATTGGGATACAGCATAGAATCAGTAGTTTTTAAAATACCTGGAATATGGGGCGCCTGGGTGGCTTAGTCAGTTGAGCGTCCGACTTTTGCTTAGGTCATGNAAATAAAATAAAATAAAATACCTGGAATATGTGGGAAGATATATTTACTAAACTCAGAGTGTGTGCTGGAGGGGCAGGGATCACTGGGAGACCTTTCCAAGAGCCAAAGAGCTGGTGGGCACCATTTCCTTCCCTTGCCTCAGTCAAGAGGCACAGACACCCACAGAAACCAGTGCAATGGCAACATTCTCCACCTAACTTGCTAACTGTGGCCCTGACCCTGTGCTCTTCTGCAGATCCACTCCTCCAACCTGGCCTTGGCAGGAGTCTTCCCCAGTGGCTACAGGTCTCCCTTGGCAGTTGATTGGCTAGGACCTTGCTGGCACCATGTGGCCAGTCCCCACATTCTCCTGTGGAACTGTCTCCTCCAACATGCCCTTGGCAGGAGTCCATCCAAACCTGCACCACAAGCCTGGCAGTGTGCAATCAGCCCCAAAAGGGGCCAGCACCACCCTCAAAATGACTACTACCCCAGGGAGAGGGGAAGAAAACTATACGTACCAGTGTGACTGCAGCCCCAGCAGTGGACTGGGGGCAAACATCTGGCCTGACTGCAGGCCATGCTCACCACGGAAAGTTTCTCAGAGGACAACACAGGAGAACACCCAGAAGCTCTGGCAAATACCTAGTGTGACTCAACTCAAGCCCAAAGTGACCCCAGACTGGACGACTAACAACACAGGAACCAAACCCTGCTACCACAGGCATTGCAGTTGACTAGACTGAAGGCAAAAGTGGCTTAGCCACAACAGTAGGGCACACACAACACACATAGGAGACACCCCTGAAGCACCAGGTTCTAGTGAGCAGGGGACACTGCACTGCAGTGAAGAAGAAGGCCTCTTCTTCACAAGCCACTACTTTCAAGAGCAGGAGACATAGCTGACTTTCCTAACACATAGAAACAACAGTGTTACACAAAATGAGGAAACAGAGTAAGATGCCCCAAAGGAAAGAACAGGACAAAATCATAGCAACAGAACTAAATGAAACAGAGATAAGCAATATGCCTGACAGAGAATTTTAAGTAATGGTCATAAAGATACTCACTGGACTTGAGGAAAGAACTTCAGGGAGACCTTTAGCAAAGAGATAGAAAACATAAATAACCAATCAGAGATGAAGAATTCAATAACTGAAATTAAGAATCTGCTAGAGGGAATAAACAGTAGACTAGAGGAAGCAGAAGAAAGAATCAGAAACACAAGAAAGAGGTGTTGTCAAGGATGTGGAGGAAAAGGAACCCTGTGCACTGTTGGTGGGAGTGCAAACTGGTGCACCTCTGTGGAAAACAGTAGGAGGTGCCTCAAAAATTAAAAATAGAGTTACCATATGATCCATTAATTCCACTACTTAATATTTACTTAAAGAATATGAAAACACTGATGGGGGCCGGCAAGATGGTGGAGAAATAGGGAGCTTTGCGCATTTTGCTTGCACCCATCTCTCAAACAGAGAGGGCCTGAAGTCATAGGACACTGAGCCACAGGAGTTTGGGAAGAGAAAGAGACAGAATACACTGGGAAGGAAACCTCATAGGTGCGTGACTGCGAACTGGGGAAGATAAAAGCCAGGACCTGGACCTGGAGATATGGAGGGAGGGGAGGGAACCCAGCTTTCATGCAGCTGCGGTGAGTGATGAGCCGCATCGAGCCGTGGTGAGTAGAGGGGAAAGGAAATGAGATTGCTCATAGAACCATCCCTGGAGAAGAGAAAACCTCAGCTTGGAAAGAGAGTGTTTTTTAGTTCTGACTGGGGTGCTCACTTTGAACTAGGTGCCCCTGGTCCAAGAAGGCGCCAGGGAAAACTGCTCTGCTCCCGGGACCATCCCCGGGCAGCGGCATGGATGGACACTACGGGCCTGAGGCTGCTGCATTCCCCGCGGGCGTGGAGGCCTCAGATCCCCGGTTGTATCGGTTGTATCGCTGCTTGATGCCCGGCAGATCTGAGGCTGCGACACTTCCCCCATGGATCTGAGGCTACGACACTTCCCCCACCTCCACTCAATCCCCGGCAGCAGGGAAGCAGCGAACTGCAGGACAGTTTTGAGTGGTATAAACAAAGTATAAACAAAGCCCGAGGACTGGGACCTGGAAACGGGGTGGGGCGTGGGACTTAAAACTCAGCCCACCTTCGCTATGTCCTCAGCACAGGGAGATTGGGCCCAAAGGAGTGATTTGGTTGAGAAGGGACGGGGGCAATGACATTTTTCTCTCCACAACCACCAAGGCGGGGCCTCAGGGAGTGGGCGCCCGCAGGACAGAGTGGAGGCAAGACCTGCCTACACCAAACCACGCCCATCCCCTCCAGAGAGCTGGGTTTTTTTTTTTACATTGTTGTTGTTTTACCTGAGCCTGGGACAAGACCAACATGGATGCACTGTCATGATTAATCCTAGATAATTCTTTCTATTCAGATATAATCTCCCTTTTCTCATTCGTAACCCTCCACTCTGCTGGTCGGGGCACTCTGGTCACTGGTTGGCTTAAACAGTCACATTTAATCCATTCTCTAGATCTACACTCCACACCTCCATTGCTACCTTTTTCTCTCTCTCTGGAGTAATCGGACTATATAGTTTCTCTGAGTGTCTCTTAGTCTCTCTGCCTGGTCATTTCATTTCCAATTTCACTTCCTCCCTGCCCTGTCATTTCTCTCTTTGTATATGCTCTTCCATCAACACTGCATACACCTGGCTCTTTATTTGCAGCTGGGATTCTGGTTTTATGCCTTTAGACTGTCCTTTGTCTTTTGGGTTTTTTTCTTTTTTCTTTTCTTCTTTTTTCAATTTTTTATTAATTTTAATTTTTGTTATTTGTTTTCCTTCCTTCCTCTTTTTTTCCTTTTTGTATTGTTTTGTTTTTTGTCCCTTCCTTTTTTTCTTTTTCTTTTTCCCTTTCAGTTTGCATGTTTATTGGATTTGTCTGTGTGTTTGTGTACTTTTGTTCCCTGTGTGGTTGTCTGTTTTCTTTTTCCAGGGCTACCTCAAGAAACAAGCCAAAGTACACATGGTGGAGAGTCCCAAATACCACTATGAGTAGGAAAACANTGAAAGTTGAAATCAATCACAGGAAGAAGCCTGGAAAACCTCCAAAAACATAGAGGTCAAAGAACACCCTACTAAAGAACGAATGGGCCTTCAGGCAATTAGAGAAGAAATTAAAAATACATGGAAACAAATGAAAATGAAAATACAACAATCCAAACTCTATGGGATGTGGCAAAGGCAGTCCTAAGAGGAAAGTACATTGCACTCCAGGCCTATTTCAAGAAATTAGAAAAAGCACAAGTGCAAAATCTAACAACGCACCTAAAGTAACTAGAGGGATAGCAACAAGAATACCCCAAACCCAGTAGAAGAAGAGAAATAATAAAAATTGGGGCAGAAATAAACAATATAAAAACCAAAGAAACAGTTGAACAATGAAACCAAGAGTTATTTTTTTTGAAAAAATAAATAAAATTGACAAACCTCTAGCCAGGTTTCTCAAGAAGAAAAGAGAGAGTACCCAAACAGACAAAATCATAAATGAAAATGGACTTATTACAACCAACCCCTCAGAAATACAAGCAATTATCAGGGAATACTATGAAAAATTATATGCCAACAAATTGGACAACTTAGAAGAAGTGGACAAATTCCTAAACACACACTCATTACCAAAATTCACACCAGAAGAGATAGAAAATCTGAACAGACCCATAACTAGTGAAGAAATGAGTCACTTATCAAAAATCCCCCAACAAATAAGAGCCCTGGGCCAGATGGCTTCCCTGGGGAATTCTACCAGACATTTAAAACAGAATTAATGTCCATTTTTCTCAAGCTATTCCAAAAAATAGAAATCGAAGGAAAACTTCTGGACTCATTTTATGAAGCCAGCATCACCTTGATTCCCAAGCCAGACAGTGACCCAGCAAAAAAAGAGAACAGACCAATATCCTTGATGAATACAGATGCAAAAATCCTCAACAACAAGATCCTTGCAAATCNATGAAGCCCTCAGCTAACATCATCCTCAACGGGGAAAAAATAAGAGCTTTCCCCCTGAGATCAGGAACACGACAGGGATGTCCACTCTCACCACCGTGGTTTAACACAGTGCTGGAAGTCCTAGCATCAGCGATCAGACAACAAAAGGAAATAAAAGACATCCGAATTGGCAAAGAAGTCAAACTTTCACTTTTCGCAGATGACATGATATTCTACACAGAAAACCCTACAGACTCCATCAGAAGCCTACTATAACTGATCCAAGAATTCAGCCAAGTTGCAGGGTACAAAATCAACATACAGAAATCGGTTGCATTTTTATACACCAACAATGAAGCAATAGAAAGAGAAATCAAGAAACGGATCCCATTTACAATTACACACACACACACACACACACACACAAACCCATAAAATACCTAGGAATAAACCTAACCAAAGATATAGGATATTTGTATGATGAAAACTAGAAAACTTATGAAGGAAATTGAAGAAGACACAAAGAAATGGAAAAACAGGGANTAAGTGCACCCCTATTTTTGTTGCAGCCTTATTTACAAAAGCCGAGTTATGGAAACAGCCTAAGTGTCCATCAATAGATGAATGGATAAAGAAGTGGCATAGGGGTGCCTGGGTGGCTCAGTAGGTCGAGATTCCAATTCTTGATTTCAGCTCAGGTCATGATCCCAGGGTCATGAGATTGAGGCTCTCATCAGGCTCTGTGCTGACAGAGCAGAGACTGCTTGGGATTCTCTCTCTCTCTCTCTCTCTCTCTCTGGCCCTCCCCTACTCATATGTGGTCTCTCTCAAAACAAATAAATGAACATTAAAGAGGGGTGCCTGAGTGGGTCAGATGGTTGAGCGTCCAACTTCAACTCAGGTCATAATCTCACAGTTTGTGAGTTTGAACCCCACATTAGGCTCTGTGCTGACAGCTTGAAGCCTAGAGCCTGCCATATACATATATATACATATATATATGTAATAGAATATATATATGAAATTTTATATATGTAATGGAATATTATAATTATATATAATTATAATTATCTTATATATTATATATAAGAATTATATATATGAATATATATGTAATGGAATATTACTCAGCCATAAAAAAAGAATGAAATTAAATCTTGGGGTGCCTGGTGGCTCAGTCAGTTGAGCATTCGACTTTGGCTCAATTCATGATGTCACCATTCATGAGTTTGAGCCCTGCTTCCGGCTCTCTGCTGACAGCATGGAGCCTGCTTCAGGTGCTCTGTCTCACTCTCTCTGCCCTTCTCTCTCAAAAAGAAATAAATATAAAAAAAAGAAATCTTGCCATTTTCAACATCACCAATGGAGCTAGAGAGTATAATACTAAGTGAAATAATACTAAGACAAATACCATATTATTTCACTCATACGTGGAATTTAAGGAGCAAAACAAGTGAACAAAGAAAAAAGAGACAAAAATAGACTCTTAAAGTTGTTTTTTTTTTAAAATATTTTTTTAATTTATTTCTAGGAGAGAGAGAGAGAGAGANCCGACTAAGCCACCCAGGCGCCCCTAGACTCTTAAAGTTTTTAAAGTTTATTTTAGAGAGACAGAGTGCTTGCAAGTGGGGAAGAGGGAGAGAAAAAGAATCTCAAGCATGCTCAGTGTGGAGCTGGTCATGGGGCTTTATCCTACGATGCCGGGATCATGACCTGAGCCAAAACCAAGAGTTGGATGCTCAACCAACTGAGCCACCCAGATGCCCCTAGACTCTGAACTATAGAGAACAAACTGGTGGTTACCAGAGGGAAGGTAGGTGGAGGAATGAGTGAAACAGGGGAAGGGGATTAAGAGCACACTTATCATAATGAACACTGAGTGTATAGAATGATTGAATCACTATACTGTACACCTGAAATTAATATAACACTGTGTGTTAATTATACTGGGATTAAAAAAAAAGAATCCTATGAGAATGCAATGAGCAAGTTTCAGACTGGAAATGCTCTACAAGACAAAAAACCTAGTGTTTTCTCCAAATAAATTTCCAGGGAAAAAAAGTAGTGGGGGAGGATCACTGGCAGACAGATCCAGAGGTGTGGCTGAACTGACCCTTAGTCATCACCATTAGAAATCAGAACCATTATCTACCTCCCTGCAGGACGTGGACAGCAACAGTGAGCAGCTAGTGATGGAGCATTCATAAATGGAAGACCAGGTTGCAGTCCTATGGGGATGGAAAGAAAAAACCATGTGCACAACCATTCTAGCCCTCCCCTAGCTTTGCTTTGCTTGCGAGCTCGGGGGCCAGGGTCTGAAGTCAGGATTTCTCAACCGCGGCACTACTGTTGTTTTAAGCAGGATAAGTCTTGTGGGTGGCCATTTTGTCCATTGTAAGATATTCAGCAGCATTTCTGGTAATAACACCCCTCCCACCCTGCCTCCAAGCTGGAACAACCAAAAATGTTTCCACACACGCCCAAGATGTGGGGGCACAATTGCCCCTGTTGAGAACCACTGGGGTAGACATTCCTCTAAGCCTCTGAGGTAGACAGAGTAGCAGAAGTACCAAAATTCCCATTTCCTGAATACTGGGCTTCACAATTCCCAAGACGCCCTATGAACAGAAGCTGCATTTCTCATACTCAACCTCTGGTTCCCTCTTTTTAATCCCCCTTCCTAGTAGTGGAGATGCTTAGATTCTCTAAGTAATCATATCTCGTTGCCAATTGACATACCCTGATTTGTATATGAGGGAGATCTGTTCATTTCTTTAATCTTTTTTTTTTTTTTTTAAGGAATCTATATGCCCAAGGTGGGACTCAAATTCATGACCCTGAGATCAAGAATCACATGCTTTACCTACTGAACCAGCCAGGAGCCCTCATGTTCATTTTTTTATAATCTGGAGTGGGGAAACCTTCCTATGAATCAAGATTCAGAAGCAATTTTTTCAAAGGATTGATACATTCAATTACATAACATTAAAAATCTTTTGCATGGCAAACAAAACAAAACAACCTTCCCTGTTAAGTCAAAAGACAAATGAAAACATGGAGAGTGGGGGAATGATTTCACTTGATATCACAGCTCAAGATTAAATATTCCTACTATATAATACTCCTGAAAAGCAAAAGGAGTATACCAAAAACCAAGCCCTACAGAAATATGGGCAAAATATAGACAAACAGGTTACAGAAGAAGAATAGAAATGGCCTTTAAACATATGAAAAGTTGTTCATTTCATGCATAAGAAGAGAAATTCAATCTAATATTTTACTGAGATACCACTTCTCATTATCATATTGTAAAAAATCAAGAAGTTTGATAACATATTCTATTGGCAATACCGTGTGGAAACAGGCATTCTCATATACTGCTGGATTCTACAACCCCTAGGGAGGGAAATTTCTCGATATCTAATAAAATTACGTATGCATTTACTCCTTGACCCATCAATCCCACTTTTGAGACTCTTTCCCAAAGAGAAACTGGTAGAAATACAAATTAATTTATTCACTATTTTTTCATTGTGACATTACTTGCAATTAAAAAAAAAAAAAAAGAAAGAACTTAAATATCCACCATAAAGGATTGGTTGAATATACCACAGACATCCCCACAATGGAACACTGTGTAGTCAAAGCAAGGAATGAGTGATATCTGTATGCAGATTATGGATTAATCCTGAGTATATAGTATAAATTTAAAAAGAAAAGTCAAGTATACATATTAGGCCACANAAGAATTGGGGGACACACAAATACACACATACACACACACATATATATGTATGTATATACATATATATATATACATACATATATATATATAGTATACTTAATTCTATTTCCAAATATATGTGGCTTATGTTTTTTGGGGGAATACGATTAACTCAAAAAGTTAGTAAGCATCCATTTCATTCTATTGAGAGTAACACCATGGCAAAGATCATGCCTAGTTATACTTTTTAAGCCTAAAGACTCTGGTCTTCTACCTGCTGGATTTTGAGCTCTGTCAGTACCTTCTGTGTCAAATTAATAGTAGCCTCTATGGGGCTAGAGGAAATGTAGGGCTTGGGCAGAAAGTGCTTGGGCAGAGGACTGACACCCTCAGTCCTCTCTGTCTATGTCTGCTGGAAGCTCTCTGCCTTTGAATGAGGAGTCACTTGTCTTATCCTGATGAGGCTGAGAGCAGTTTAAGATATGAAAACAGCTAGCCTGTTCAATATGAAATTGCTAACTTAGATGCTGATCTCCTGAAGAAAGCACCTTCCTGAGCAAAGCTATATTCTCATTCCCATCTATTTCTGCTGCCCAAGTGCCCATCCTCATCTGGAGTTGACTTTCCTGAAAGTGGCAAAAAGAAGCCAGCAAATACCAATATTGTGAATTTTTCTTTCCTCTCTGTATGTTATATATAGCCTTGATTGGTACCTGAGCTGCCTTCCAGGGAAAAGCCAACAAGTTGAATAGATCTGTATTGAATAATACCACTAGCTTTCCAGTAGCCAGTGATATCTAACTCCTCTACTGCTTCTGTGCTTCCACAGAATGAAAGCCCCATATTTTAGGTTATTTTACATGGTGAAGTCAACTTCCAGGTACTATATTTGGAATAATTAGGATTGAGTTTAGCTGTGAGGAATGTAAAATCCAAAGTGGAAATAGCTTCAACAAGAGAAACATGTCTTTCTTTCTTTTTTTTTTTGAAACATTTCTTTCTTGTAAATAAAGGCTGGAAGTAGTCAATCCAAAGCTGGTAGGATGATACACAGTGTCAGAATCCAGATTCCTTCCACTGATTTTTCAGCATACACCTCAACATCTAGCTTTAACCTCATGGCTTAATATGGCTGCCTGGGCTCCAATCATCACATTGACATTCCAGCTAGTGAGAAGGCAGAAGAGAAAGAAAACAGTTGGTCTCTTTTAAGGATGCCTCCCACAAGTTATACCACACTTTTACTCACAGACCATTGACAAGAACTTAGTCATATGGCCATACACAGCTGCAAACTAGGCTGGGAATGGTAATCTTCATTTCAGGCAGCCATGTGTCTAACTAAATATCAGAAGTCTCTATTTCTAAGGATAAAGGAGTAACATATATCATGACACAACATCACTCTCTGCCATATTACTCCTGAAGCAGAGTGTAAGAGGAGTAGGTCCTCATCCCAGATCACCAGGCTGTATGGTTGCCCAACTTGTCCTCAACAGATTTCCTCCAAGATTAACTCAGGGTTTGATTTTTTTCCCAAAAGGATGATATCTCCTTTCCCCTATCCATTGTTCTTATTGCCTTCCTATGGACCATAGTTTCTTCCTATAGTGTTAACTCTTTCTTAAGAGTATAGGAGAACAGAATGTCAATGCCAGGAAGGTCTCTAAGAAAACACACAGCTCAGGAATGGGAGAAGATATTTGCAAATGACATATAAGATAAAGGGTTAATATCAGAAATCTATAAAGTCAGGCAGAGAAGGACAAATATCATATGTTTGCATGTATAGGAGGATTAGGAGGAACTTGACGGAGGAACAAGGGGGAGAAGAAGGGCAGAAATAGTGGGGGAAAGGGAGAGAAGCAAACCATGAGAGACTCTTGAATGCTGACAAAAACTGAGGACTGATGGATGTGGGGGGAGGGGGGATGGGCATGGAGGAGGACACTTGTGGGGATGAGCACTGAGTGTTATGTGGAAACTAATTTGACAATAAACTATTAAAAAAAAAAAGAAATCTATAAAGAACTTACTAAACTCAACACCCAAAAAACAAATAATCCAGTAAAGAAATGGGCAGAAGGCATGAATAGACACTTTTCCAAAGAAGACATTCAGACACATGAAAAGATGCTCAATGTCACTCATCATCAGGGAAATACAAATCAAAACCACACTGAGACACCACCGCACACAAGTTATAGTGGCTAAAATTAACAACTCAGGAAACAGCATATGCTGGCGAGGATGTGCTTGCACTGTTCATGGCTCTTTCCATACTTTGGCTATTGTTGATATTGCCGCTATAAACATTGGGGTACATGTGCCCTTGTGAATCAGCACTCCTGAGATCAGGTCATGATCTCATGGTTCGTGGGTTTGAGCCCCGCGTCGGGCTCTGTGCTGACAGCTAGCTCAGAGCCTGGAGCCTGTTTCGGATTCTGTGTCTCCCTCTCTCTCTGACCCTCCCCTGCTCATGCTGTCTCTCTCTCTCAGAAATAAATAAATAAACATGAAAAATTTTTTTAAAAAAAGAAGATGTGGTTTATATATACAATGGAATACTACTTGGCAATGAGAAAGAATGAAATCATGCCATTTGCAGCAACGTAGATGGAACTGGAAGATATTATGCTAAGTGAAATAAGTCAGAGAAAGATGGATATCATATGTTTTCACTCATATGTGGAACTTGAGACACTTAATAGAAGACCATGGGGTAAGGAAAGGAGAAAAATAGTTACAGAGAGGGAGGGAGGCAAACCATAAGAGACTCTTAAATACAGAGAACAAACTGAGGGTTGTTAGTGGGGTGGGGGAGAGGGGAAAATGGGTAATGGGCATTGAGGAGGGCACTTGTTGGGATGAGTACTGGTTGTTGTATATAAGCAATGAATCATAGGAGTCTACCTCCAAAACCAAGAGCACACTGTGCATACTGTATGTTAGCCAATTTGACAATAAATTATATTTTTTAAAATCTAAAAAAAAAATCACATTGAGATACTACCTCACACCGGCCAGAGTGGCTAAAATTAACAACTCAGGAAACAACAGATGTTGATGAGGATGAATAGTACCCTCTTGTACTATTCATGGGAATACAAGCTAGTGCAGCAACTCTGGAAAACAGTGTGGAGGTTCCTCAAAAAATTAAAAATAGAATTACCCTATGACCCAGCAATAGCACTACTCGGAATTTATCCAAAGGATACAGGAGNAGTCTATCTCCAAAACCAAGAGCACACTGTGCATACTGTATGTTAGCAAATTTGACAATAAATTATATTTTTTAAAATCTAAAAAAAAATCACATTGAGATACTACCTCACACCGGCCAGAGTGGCTAAAATTAACAACTCAGGAAACAACAGATGTTGATGAGGATGTGGAGAAAAGAGAACCCTCTTGTACTATTCATGGGAATACAAGCTAGTGCAGCAACTCTGGAAAACAGTGGGGAGGTTCCTCAAAAAATTAAAAATAGAATTACCCTATGACCCAGCAATAGCACTACNGAGGATGAATAGTACCCTCTTGTACTATTCATGGGAATACAAGCTAGTGCAGCAACTCTGGAAAACAGTGTGGAGGTTCCTCAAAAAATTAAAAATAGAATTACCCTATGACCCAGCAATAGCACTACTCGGAATTTATCCAAAGGATACAGGAGGGCTGATTCACAGGGGCACGTGTACCCCAATGGTTATAGCGGCAATATCAACAATAGCCAAAGTATGGAAAGAGCACAAATGTCCATCAAATGATGAATGGATAAAGAAGGTGTGGTATATATACACAATGGAATGCTACTCAGCAATGAAAAAGAATGAAATCTTGCGATTTGCAACAACATGGATGGAACTGAAGGGTATTATGCTAAGCAAAATAAGTCAGTCAGAGAAAGATATCATAATATTTCCCTCATATGTGGAATTTGAGAAACTTAACAGAAGACCATGGGGGAAGGGAAGGGAAAATAAGATACAGAAAGGGAGGCAAACCATAAGAGAGTCTTAAATACAGAGAACAAACTGAGGGTTGATAGGGGTGGGGAAAATGGGTGATGGGGATTGAAGAGGGCACTCGTTGGGATGAACACTGGGTGTTGTATGTAAGTGATGGATCATGAGAATATACTCCTGAAACCAAGACTACACTGTATGTTAGCTAACTGGGCAATAAATTTTTTAAAAAAGAGAAAAGAAAACACCCAGCCCAGCACCTCTAGTGACAAAAATGAGGCCTTTGAGTTTAGAGGCAGTGAGTGGGTTTGACAAGGGTCAATGCGGGCACACAGGCGCACACGCACATGAACTAGAGCTCAGAGCTCTGGGGCCAGCACTCTGTTCTCTCTCTTGCACTGATCTTTTCATATGATCCATACATCCAAGCAGGTCTGCCTGGATGGGAATCAATCCAGACCAGAGTGCACAGCCCCGTCCACTTTCCTCCTTGGGAAGAGGGTCTGCTCTCCATCACTCTATTCTGCTTTGTTGCACTTGGCCTTAGATGAGTTATTCAGAGCTAAAGAACAGCAGGGCTTTTCTGAAAGATGTCTGGAAACTTAGATGAGCTTCCAGCATCAGGGCATGCTTGAAGCAAGTGAATGGGGATGTTCAGGAAAAGACCTTTACCGGGGCACCTGGGTGGCTCAGTAGGTTAAACATCTGACTTCGGCTCACGTCACGATCTCATGGTTTGTGAGTTTGAGCCCCAAGTTGGGCACAGCACCTGCCTGGGATTCTCACTGTCACCTTTCTCTTTGCCCCTCCCCTTCTTGTGTTTTCAATAAATAAATAAATAAATAAATAGGCCATTACCAGAGTTCCGACTAACGCGTTGACCCCTTGGCCTTCCACCCCTTTCCAGAGCAGACAGTGATGCAAGAGTTCCTTATGTACTACAGAAATATGTGTCTGATAGAAAAGAAAACTGAGGGGTGGCTGGGTAGCTAAGTAGGTTGAGTATCGGACTTGATATCAGCTCAGGTCATGACCTCATGGTTTTGGGATTCTAGCCCGCTGTCAGGCTCTGGGCTGACAGCTCGGAACTTGCTTGGGATTCTCTCTCTGCCCCTCACTTGCTTGCATTCTCTCTCTCTCAAAATAAATAAATAAACAAACAAACAAAAAAAGAAAATGGATTTTTCATTTTTCCTTAAAAATCTCATTTGCATATTTTTTCTTTCTCCCATTTCTACTTTTAACCTGCCAAGCCCAGGTCTGTGACCTATAAAGCAAGAACTTGCTTCCCACCAACCAGTGCAGGGATGATGATTTAGCAACTTCTCTAGGCCTCACCTGACCTGCTGTCATGACACAAGTCTATGAACCCAGGGAAGTGCCCACAAGGCTCTTGTTACTTGGCTTCTTCTTCATTCATTGAATAAAGTAGGTACTTATTTTATCGCAACAGTGTTTATAATAAGAAATATTTGAAAGCAATCTAGATGCCAACTTGTAGAAGCTTTGTTAATTGAACTATGGCACGTTCCCACAATGAAACACTGAGTTCGAAAAATGAAGTATTCTCTGACTCAAAATGGAAAAAATCCCCGGGACACATTGTTAAATAAAAAGAGCAAAGTTGAGAATAGTGTGCATAATATGCTGCCTTTTGTAACAGAAAAGGGAAAACACAATATTCATATTTGCATTTGTTTATTTTGCACAAGGAAGCATGAGAGACTAATACATATCGTGGGAAAAATAAGTGGAGAGGTAAGGAAGAAGGGGTGAAGCTGAGACAGGGTTAAGACTTTCCAATCTATCCTATTCACATTTTTTTGAAATGATATTGCATACTTACTCAAAATTTTTATTTTAAATATATTTAAAAAATTAAAAATTATTATGGCAAGGCCCGTGGGTGGCTCACTTGGTTGGGCCTCCAACTTTGGCTCAGGTCATAATCTTGCAGTCTGTGAGTTCAAGCCCCATGTTGGGCTCTACGTTGACAATTCAGAGTCTGGAGCCTGCTTCGGATTCTGTGTCTCCTTATCTCTCTGCCCCTCCCCAACTCGTGCTTTGTCTGTCTCTTGCTCTCAAAAATAAATAAACAAAGGGGCGCCTGGGTGGCTTAGTCGGTTAAGCGTCCGACTTTCGCTTGGGTCATGATCTCGCGGTTTGTGGGNTAAATAAATAAATAAATAAATAAACAAACACTAAAAATTTTTTAAATATTATTATGGCACTATTCCCTCACCCAGCACTGTGTACTCTAAATTTGTACAGAGTAACAGAGTACAGGACTCCCAAAGTCAGCAACATGCCTTCCTACCTGGGAGGTGAGCTGAGGCAGCAAAAGCAAAGCATAAGAGGGAGGTAGTGGCAAGTGATAAGGTATAAGAAGGGAGGGGGTTAGGGCGGGGAGGTGGTGCTGGAATGAGACCCTGAGGACTATTTACTGTGGGCAGGAAATGAACCAAAATAGTAACAGTAATTGAAGTATGGGTGATTTCGCTTCATCTATACTTCTTGAAGTTTATAAATTTGCTACCATACGCCATGTTTTATAATCAGAAAGTATTATTACTGTAACTTATCTTGTTATTCCCAGCAGTGACGGGAGGCGACAGCAGAGGATAAGGGAAAGAAACGGAGCTCCTCGATCTTGGAAGCGTTTCTGTGGTACCGCAAGTGGCCACCAGGGGTCAGCAGCATGCCGCAGTCCGCCCACCGCCAGCCACAGGTGACGCGGCGAGGCTCCCGCCGGGCAAGGTCCTTCCTGCCATCCTCAGTTTAATACTAATCGCCATTTGCTTTCCGCATGCTTCTGTCTCGGGCCATTTCCCACTAAATGGCAGTCACGAGGGTCTCCGAGGGCCACAGCTGTCTGCAAGCTGGGGAGCGATGGAGGTGGGGGCTGGTGGAGATTCTCCGGACCAGCGTTCTGCCCGGGGACCCTAAACAAAGAGAATGCTCTTAGGCTGAGGCCCTGGGCTCCAAGAATCCGTCCCTCCTGGTGGGGGACAGGAAACTAAGCCAGTTTCCGGGACTGGAACTCGGCCAAAGCAGAGCCAGGGGTCACAGGAGGGGTCAGCCTGTCCCAGGAGGAAAATCTCTCCTCCCAGTAGGGCTAATGGTTCTGTCCACGTCAAGCAAGGGGACAGGTTGTAGGAGGGTGGGTTCAGGGGCTGAGGCTGCCCGAACTCCACTGTCTGAGCCAGAGAAGGGACCTAGCCCACCAGGAGTTTACAGAAACCTGTTACTGAGAGGTGCTTCAGGCAAGAAGAGAACAGCGCTATGTTGCATGAGCCCAGACCTATGACTCTGGAAACCTGCTGTCACCTACTTTGTGACCTTGAGAGAGCTGTTTACCCTCCCTGGGCCTAATTTGAGGCTTCTGTAACACAAAGACTTAGATAAGATGATCTTTAGGCCTCTCCCAGCTCTGATATTGTATGAATCTAAAAATTCCAGTCTTCCTACCCTTTCCCACCCCAGAAGGAGCTTAGCCCCGGGAACGCCCAGCTGCACCAGGGCAGACCTCATCTCCCTAAGTGTGGTTTCGGGACAGTCCCCAGGCAAGTTCTCTTTGGAAGAGTGGATGCAGAGGCTCTTGGCTAAGAGCTGGGACAAAATGAGACTCAGCAGCTCTGCCCTGGAGACACCAACATGTGTCAGCATTGAGTGCTGTGGATATGTCTCTGGCAAAGCCAGTTCAGAATTGCTTCCTGTCCCCACCATGCTTCCCAGACAGCCAGCAGCGCTTCCAGCCCCAACACCTTCTATTTACACCCTTCCTGGACAGAGCTGAAAAGACCAAGAAGGTTAAGTTATTTTTAGAATAACTGCTATGTAAAGTAACATATATTATATATGTGAAAATAATATTTATAATTTAGCATGCTAACCTAATGTTCAATAGACGCAGTGATCAATTCTTGTGAGAGGCAAGGATCACATCGGTGTTGGGAAAAGGGACATTCTGCGCTTCTAGACTGGGTGGCTGAGGCACATGACAAAATCTCATTCTGGTGAGCTTTAAAAATGAAGCGGGCCTGATTATTCCTAATTATGTGGGCAGCTCTTCCAGAAGGGGTGATGGGTTTATATAGCTTTCACGATCCCTGTAATGTTTATCTCAGCTTTGCAAGTCTTTGCAACCCAACATACCTCCCCATTGTTTTCCTCATTCCAAACGAAGAGCTGACCTAGAGAAAAACCCAGATCCAGATTTTGTGGGACCCTGGGGCTTATACATATTTGAAGGAACTTCTTAAAGAAAAAGAATTTTATTATTATTATTTAAATGTTTCTTTGTGTATTTATTTATTTTTTTTAAATGTTTTATTTATTTCTAGGAGAGAGAGAGAGAGACAGCATGAGCAGGGGAGGGTCAGAGAGAGAGGGAGTCACAGACTCTGAAACAGGCTCCAGGCTCTGAGCTGGCAGTCAGCACAGAGCCCGACTCGGGGCTTGAACCCACGAACCGCGAGATCATGACCTAAGCGAAAGTCGGACGCTTAACCGACTAAGCCGCCCAGGCGCCCCATTGTGTATTTATTTTTGATAGAGACAGAGCATGGGTGGGGGAGGGGCAGAGAGAGAGGGAGACACAGAATCCGAAGCAGGCTCCAGGCTTGAGCTGTCAGCACAGAGCCCCACGCAGGTCTCGAACTCACCAACTGTGAGATCACGACCTGAGCAGAAATCAAATTCTTAACTGACTGAGCCACCCAAGCGCCCCCCAAGAAAAATAATTTTAAATCACTGATGCACAGTTTCTTTTAGAAGAGGCCAATGAAGTGCAAGCCCCTGAAAGGAGAGCTTCAGGAACACCACAGTGAATCTGTTCTTTTAATGATCATTTAACAATCCCTTCAAGTTCTAAAAAGTCCCTGTGTTTCTCTCCTTTCAAATCTTTTTCTCTTCCCTTCCCTTCCCTATTGTGTGTTCCTTCCCCTCCCTTTCCTTGAGGCACCTGGGACCAGAGATATCTGCAGGGCCAGCTGATTAGGTGGCAGTTGGGGGTGAAGATGGACAACACAGACAGCGAATCAGTAACTACGAGGACACATGGAAACTACTGGGAGCTAGATCCCAGCGGCGCAATCGGTTAGTGCGCGGTACTTCTATGAAAATACTGGGAGCCAGATTTCTCACTGTTGGGGAACAGAGCTAGACATGGGAAGGGCTGAGGCCAGAATAAACCCATAGTGTTTAATGGAATTGGAGGTATAGGTGCATGTTCAGTTTGTCTATTTTTTTTCTTTTTTTTTTAATTTTTTTTTTTTCTTTTTTTTTCTGAGAGATAGAGACAGTGTGATCAGGGGAGGGTCAGACAGAGGGAGACACAGAATCCAAAACAGGCTCCAGGCTCTGAGCTGTCAGCACAGAGCCTGACTCGGGGCTCGAACCCACTAACTGTGAGATCATGACCTGAGCCGAAGTTGGATGCTCAACCGACTGAGCCACCCAGGCGCCCCTGTTGTTTTTTGTTTTGTTTTGTTTTGTTTTTTTTTAAATAAACTCCAGGCCCAACATGGGGCTCGAATTCACAACCCTGAGATTGAGTCACATGCTTCTACCAACTGAGCCATGCAGCCACCCTGCAAATTCATGGTTTTTAATTGCACACAGATAAATTTGGAAATAGATATAATGTATATGTATAAATATATATGTGTGCGTATACGTGTGTGTGTTATTTGAGAGAGAGAGAGAGCATGAGTAAGGGAAAGGTTAGAGGGAGAGAGAGAGAGAGAAAGAATATTAAGCAGGCTCCACACTGAGCATGAAGCCTAGGGCTCGAGCCCATGACCCTGGGATCATGACCTGATCTGAAATCAAGAGTTGGATGCTCAACCAACTGATCCACCCAGATACCTCTATGCATGTGTGTTTTAGTATATACTGTTAATGAACAAAAATTCAACTGAGTAAATGTGAAGATCTAATTGGCTTTATTAAGCAATTCACAGGATCAGGCAGCCTCTCATCTAGCAAGTAGAGAAGACTTCTGAGGAGTTGTATAAAATGCAAAGTTTTTATAAGAAAGACACTGGGGCAAGAAGTTATTAACAAAAGAGAAGACCGGTCCAGGCAAGGTCACCTTCCCTTAGGGTGAAAGGCAGGGGCTGTTATTAGGTAGATTATCTCATCTCTGAGGGATGGAGAGGGCCCACATGGCAGATTATCTCATTGGTGCTGATCAGAAAATTCCTGACTGACTGGTTAAGACTTATATTTCTGGCACAAGTTTAAACTGCAGTTAAGTTAGGTATTAAGCCCCAATTGGGTGCTTGGCCTAAGTGACACCATTTTGGGAGTGTGATATTCTTTATCATAATATAAATTATAGGTACATATGCATATATATGAATTGTATTTATGTGTGCATATACACACGCACCAGTAACAATGAGGACATCTAATGCTCAAATCAAGGTTTCTAAGTATTCTCTACTAAAAGGTACCATAGTTCTTTGGAGAAGAGCTTAAGTCCAGCACAACACAAGGAAAGTGCAAAATGAACCTAAAATACTTAATTGTGTCAAAAAGTTAGGAAATTCTCAAAAAATCGTAAGAATTTATCTGAGTTGCAGGAGCCAACTTAACAGAGGTCCTTCCCATGGCCAAACCTGGAACACTATGGGTGTCTTAAAAGAAAGAATGATAGTGTTACATTTTAGGCCATTGATTAGAATAAAGATTCATGAACCCTAGTGGTAGATGATAGATAGATAGATAGATAGATAGATAAATAGAAAAGGCTCTTCCTTATAGTAAAATAGCAACTAATACGGAAGAAATCAATATTTGGTGATTATATTTTCTAAAACATTTTGTAACAGTATCTCTAATCCTACATGTTCTTCTTACATTATGACTTTGATAGTCTTCCATCAAAGAGTGGGGTCTCTGTCCCCTCCTCTTGAAACTAGGAGGGCTTAGACTGGAGAGATAAGACCAATCGAGGATGGCAGAAGTGATACCATGTGACTTCCAAAGTCATATTAGAAAAGACAATAGCAGGGGTGCCTGGGTGGTTCTGTCAGTTAAGTGTCTGACTTCGGCTCAGGTCATGATCTCACAGTTCATGGGCTCGAGCCCCACACCAGGCTCTGTGCTGATTGACAGCTGAGAGCCTGGAGCTTGCTTCAGATTGTCTCCCTCTCTCTCTTTGCCCCTCCCCCACTGGTGCTCTCTCTGTCTCTCAAAAAATGAATAAACATTAAAAAAATGTTTTAAAAAGAAAAGACAAGGGGCGCTTGGGTGGCTCAGTCCGTTAAGCGTCTGACTTTGGCTCAGGTCATGATCTCACAGTTTGTGGGTTCAACCCCTGCATCAGGCTCTGTGATGACAGCTCAGAGCCTGGAGCCTGCTTCAGATTCTGTGTCTCCCTCTCTCTCTGACCCTCCCCTGCTCAGGCTCTCTCTCTCTCAGAAGTAAATAAAAACATTAAAAATTAAAAAAAAAAAAGAAAAGAAGAGACAGCTTTATTACTTGAACACTTACTCTTGAAGCCTTTGTCCTCCTCACTGTGAAGAAGCCCACACTGGCTAGTGTGGACACTCTTGGCTGAGCCCTGAGACTATATAGAAACAAGATGTCTGGCCAGCCCCCAGCTGCTTCAGCTCCACCACCATTTTGACTGCAACCTCATGAGAGACCCCCAAACTAGAACTGCCTAGCTGGTCCCTGTCCAAATCCCTGACCCACAAAACCTGTAGAAGCTAACAAATTTATATTATTTCTTAAGCCATTAAGTTTTAGGACAATTTGTAACAGGGCAGTAAGTAACTGGAACAGTGATGATTGGAGGACTGGAAGATTCAGACGATAATCTTAGTGGCTGCAAAAACTAATGGGTTAAAGATTTGATGAGGAATAAGATGTTTATATAGAGTTAAAGTGTTTCTCCATTAAATATTTATTAATTACAAAGTGGAAAGTTTTACAAATCCTGGCAGATATTTCCTTAACAAAGTGATTGAAGCGAACATCACCATAATGGTTGACATTGTTGGTAATAGGATGAAGTTTAACTACTTACTGGCTTGGGGGGTGGGCACTGATTAGTATTTTCTGATTTTTCTAATGTAAAAACTCCCACAATGACCCAGCTGCCTGGCTGACTCTTCAGTGTAATGAGTTTGAGCTCCATGTTGGGCCTAGAATTTACCTAAAAAATATATGTACATATTACAAAAACTCCCACGATGACCAATTTCTGACCACCACTGGTTTAACAACAGGCTGAAATTTTAACAACTGGCTGTTGCTTGTTGGTAGAGATCACCTCCAGCAGGCCCTGATCAATGTGTCCCCTGATATGATGCACTGAGAAAGACAAGGTCACTTATGAGGTATTCCTCCTAAAAATGTATAACTGGAATCTCTTCACAAGGAAACATTACAAAGACCTGAAATGAGAGACACTCTATAAAATAACTGGTCTGTACTCTTCAAATCAAGGTCACAGGGTGCCTGAGTGAGTGGCTCAGTCAGTTGAGCATCTGGCTCTTGATTTCAGCTCCAGTCATGATCTCATAGTTTGTGGGATTGAGCTCTGAGGTGGGCTCTGCATTCACAGCAAGGAGCCTGCTTGGAATTCTCTCTCTCTTTGTCCCTCCCCTTTGCACACATGCATGCTCACTCTCTCTCTCTCTCTCTTAAAATAAGTAAACATCAATTAAAAAGTCAACAGGGGCACCTGGTGGCTAAGTCAGTTAAGTGTCTGACTCTTGGTTTCTGCTCAGGTCATGGTCTCATGGTTTTGTGGGTTTGAGCCCTGCATCAGGCTCTGCACTGAGAGTATGGCATCTGCTTGGAATTCTCTCTCCCTCTCCCTCTGCCCCTTCTCCAATCTCACTCTCTCTCTCTTCCAAAATAAGTAAGTAAAAACTTTTTTAAAATGTCCACATCACAAAAGATAAGGAAAGACTGAGGAACTGTTCCAGAATGAAAGAGACAAGAGACAGGATAACTAAGTAGAACATGTCATCCTGGGTTGGGTTCTAGGCAGAGAGAAGAAACATGCCTGGAAGGGCCAGGGAGAGATGATAGTATCTTATCAATGTTAATATTCTGCTTTGGATATTAACACTGTGGTTACACACTGTCTTTAGTAAATGTGGGCTGGAGTGTTTATGAATAATGGGCCATAATGTCTGCATCTTAGGTCTCTATTGGTTAGAAAAATTAGGATCTATCATGCAGATACTGAAAGAGATACAGATACACAGAGAGAATGATATAGTAAGTGTTATAAAATGTCAATAATTGGGGAACCTAGACAGAGTATGTTAGAGTTCTTTGTACTATTCTTTCAACTTTCCTAAAGATTTCACATTATTTCAAGATAATAATACAAATGTTTCAGGGTTTTCCCTAAGTCTGGATCTCAAATTCTCACCTGCTGTGAGATGAAATGATTCACATCTCCAACAACATTCTCTCAGTTTGAATTTTTAGAAGTCTCCCTGCCCTTCCTGGGAGCTGTGCCAACTGATGTAAAGCTCCAGGACCCAGGAGGAGGGGCTGGACCAGGGCATTCATCATAAGCCAGATGATGGGGACTTGTTGTACAATAAGGCTGGCAAATCAGAGACTCTTGGTGTCCCTGGCCATTAGGTTTTTCCAGCCCAGACAATTCACCTGACAAAGAAGGAAAAAGGATTTAACCTCACTCTAAGAAATAGATAAATATAGAGTACATGAATTCGAATTACAAAAATATATTTTGTTAACAGAAAGCTTTTCTTCAGATTTCTTTTAAATAAATAGTAGGCGCCAGGTAGAGCATGATTTTGCCTACAAAAATTCAATTAATACACAACATTTTCCAAAAAATATATGTCAGGGTACCTTCTGGGAAATCCTACAGGAGGAATACATGAAATCAGATTTAACTACCCCTGGAAGAAATATTACTCAGTTCCAAGGGGGCGACAGCCTATTTCCCACATCTTCATAACTCAGGGTCTGGTTCTTTTGATGTTTCTAGTTCTGTGCTAGGACTCAGCCTACTGAACCAGGCATGAAGACAAGACTTGTAGCTGATTTAATTTGCCAAATCAGTGATCACACCAACTCTGGGCTAGAGACCTTAAACTCTTGGGACACCCCTGTAGTCATGGCAACTTGCTACAGAAGCCCATTTGGCTAAGTTTCATTTTCACCATTTATTAAATGTAAGTCAGCTGAGCTGGGACCTATGCACTATCTACTGGGATTGGTTAAGGCAATAAATCAAAGACTGTCAGAATTAGACAGGATCTTAAAGGTCATCTTGCTCCATCTGGGTACCAGTCTGTGGGTAGAGGACCCCTAATCAGCAAGACTTTTCCCAGTGTCATGAACCAAACAGTGATAAACTACTAATGGAGGGACGGTTGGCTGCTGCCTATGAGCCCAGAGGCAGGTGATGGGCGATGGATGAGAAGACATTTGAATCCACCTGGGACTTTTAAGGAATTTTTTTTATCCTCCTTTACATCCTTTAGTCAAGTGAAAACAGGGCTGGCTTCTTGCCTTCCTTCTCCCAAAGACCAGGCTAGGAGCCAGAATTTGACCACATGAAGTCTTTTCTTTGTAGAGACTCTGCTCTGTTCCCTCCTGCTTCAGCAACTGGCTCAATGCATACAAGTTATATCCATTCATCAACACATCTTTTATTGAGTACTAACTAGGTTTGGGGCATGGAGCTAGGCTTTGTGTTCACAATGTACATGAAACAATCAATTAGTTCCTACTCACATGGAGTTTACAGTCTGGTGGCATGGAGACTATCAACACAGAAATAAATATATAATTACAAATTAAGAGTCATGAAGGAAAAAAGCAAGGTGCCATGAGAGATATTAACAGGTTAGGGGTTTAGGAAACCTTTCTGAGTCAATGGCATGAAATGTGAAACCTTAAGGGTAAACAAGAGTCAGTTAGACAAAAGTGGAAAGAAAGAATATCCCAGGCAGAAAGAGTGAGAAAAGATTCTTAACACAGCATAGGGTTTGAGATATTTGAGGAACAAAGGACCAGTGTAGCCAGCGTCTGGTACACTGGGGGAGACTGGGATGGGATGATGCTGGAAGGAATCCAGGTTAAACATGATGCCATATGCCCTGTTGAAACATTTGGATTTTTCTAAGAGCACTGAGATGTAATCAGTGTAACCTGACTTAATTTAATTTTTAAAAAGGCATTGCTCTATGAAATATGAAATAAAGAAGGCAAAGAGAAGAAAGGAGAGCTCAATTAAGGAGACCATTATAACTCAGACAAGAAGTGATAGTGGCTTGAACTCAGTCAATAGCAATACAGGTAGAGAGGCATGAAGGATTCAAGATACATTTTGATGCAGGGAACAGGGGAGGGAGCAGTATCAAGAATTTCACTGAAAAATTCTTTGAGCACCTGGATATAATGGATGGAGGTGACATTTACCAAGATGGGAAAGACCAGGAAAAGGTTAAAAGGGAAGAGATTGAGAGTTCAGAATTGCACATAGTCGGTTTCTCAGATTCTTGTGAATGATCCAAGTAAATAAATCAATTTGGGGATCATCAGCAAATAAATAGTATTTAAAAGCAAAGGAGTGAATGAAACACTATAGAGTAAGAGAAAAAGAAGAGGAGAAGAAGGAGAAACATGAATAGAAGAGAGGCAAAACTAAGTCCTGAGGAAATCCAACACAGAAATCTGATAGAGAAGAGCATCTGGAAAAAGGACCCCAGAAGCAATGTCCAGAGAGAAAGGAAGAAAAGGAAACCCTTGGTAAACTCTCTAAGTGTTTCTGAGATGACAATCAATGTGGAAGCCATTGATGACCTTCGTGATGTCAATTTTGATGAAGAAATGGAGGTAGAAACTATACTGGTGTGGGTTCAAGAATGATTGACAGAAGGTGAAAACAGCTTGTAGAGGGAAGCAGATGAACAGGGTAATAAATAAGTGTCTGTCTTCTCACGTTGGCCTCCTGGCCAGATCAGCCACAAACTTATTCCATCTCTCCTCCCAGGTTTTCATGGCAGCCTTTTTATTAATATCCAACAAGGTGCTGAACCTGCAGAGAAAAGGCACCCAGGTCAGCCCCAGGAGAAACAGTCGGGAAATAGGTGAGGGGGTCTCAGATGCTTGCAGAGCACATTTCTCTCCAGTCCGAGAGCAATAACAAAACAGAGGCATTGTGGAGAAACCTTCCAGGCTTCTGTCCCAAACCTCTAAGAGAGATAAACACAAGTTGTGAGGTGGAAGAGGGAGTTGGGGATCTGGTAGTACATAGGACACTCACTTGATAGAGTTCATGGCCAGTTGTTTGAGTGTCCTCAGATCAGCTGACATTCCCCCAATGCCCATGAAGGCCTCATAGAAATCGTAGGACAAGCCCTTGGCACCAAACACAGCCGGGTCATCAGAGCTGATCACCATGGGGTACCCAGTGGCCATCAGAACAGCAGCAGGGTGGTTTCTCAAGTCAGACACCAGTTTCAGAACCTGCCCAACAGGAAGCAAAGGAGAAAGACAAACTTTGACCTATAAAAAGTTGTCACAAGAGAGGCAAGACCGTGAGCACAGTCAGCTCCTTTCTTATCCTCATCACCACTCTGAACATTGGGATGACTTCTGGGCACAACACAAGGAATAGAACCAGTCCTCATGTTCTTCCCAATTTTCTCCAGGTTTCCTCACCATCACAAACATTTGGTCTCTATCTTGGTCTGGCTCAGAGCAGCTCTCTGGAACACAGCAGGAGAGGCAGGTGCACAAAGAACCCCAAGCAGCTGTGAAAGCAGCATATCCTACGGCCCCTCCCACTTCACTGGCCTTTCTCAACGTCCCTTTAGCTTTGCTTTTGGCTTTGCCCCAAATTCCACCAGACTGCAACTCTTACTGCTGCCTCATTATTATGAATAGGTTTGGCAAAGGGCCATTCCTAAATAACTTACTAAGGGGAGAGAGATAGCAGAGGAATATAGAAAACAAGTGAGCTCAGGAGCTAAAAATCACATGGGAAAGTTTGGGAACCAGAACAGAGGTTGAGGTTGGAAAGAAAGATTGCACTGGGTTTGTGCCATGGATCATGCATACCTGGTTGGAGATGGGACAGACTTCTATGGGGATGTCCTTCTTCCAGGAGTCAGCCCAGACTGCTGGGTGTTTGGTCAAAGCAAATCCATGGCCAATCCTGGTAGAGTTCAGTATTAGAGCAACCAGAAGGTTTCTATCTATGGAAGTACCCTGCCAGTCTGTGGATAAAGGGGTAGTCTCCAATCAGATGGATCTGATCCATTGACCATCCTCAGATAAAGGCTCCCGATCCCCAAGCAAGAAAAAGAATGTTCACACACACACACACACACACACACACACACACACACACACAGAGTTTTATATAACAATGCTAAAGAGAGGTAAAAGAGAGGAGGTATGGCAAGCCTTTATTTTACATATGTAAGTAACAGATGAGGAAGTTGAAACTTACATAGGCTTTGTAAATTGAAGGAGCATACTCACTTAAGTAGCAAGACTGGGTTTCAAACCTTGGTCTGACTCCACAGCCTATATTCTTTCTTTCCATTTTTTATTTGTTTCCAGAGCTATTTTCTGGGAATTTTGCTTATGATTTTCACAACAATGTGTTGCAAACTCTTTCAATATACTTTTTTTTTTAAATTTAAGTTTATTTCTTTATTTTGAGAGAGACAGAGACAGCGCAAGTGGGGGAGGGGCAGAGAGAAGGGGAGAGAGCATTCCAAACAGTCTCTGTGAGATCATGACCTGAGCCAAAACCAAGAGTCGGACGCTTAACGGACCGAGCCACCCAGGCGCCCCTATAGTTACTTATATGTACTTACTTAATTTATATCTTTAACAATATCAATTGCAAGATCACAATGACCAATACAGACAAAGTGGTGGTAGATAGCGTCGGCTGCCTACTTACCAGCCATCCCCACTACACTTTCCTTGCTAGCAGGGCTTTCTTTGGAGTTTGAAAATGACAGGCCCTGACTCTCCCAGCTTCCCTTGCAATTAGGATAGTCCTAATGTTGGCCTGGAAGGTTATTGGTGGAGAGCTCTTGGGCTTCCTCCCTGATAAAAGGAGATGCCCTGGAAGAAACATCTTGTCTTTTGTTTCATTAGATTTGTCACACCTGAATGTGACTTCACTGACTGACAACCAAGTCAGGTAAAACCCTGGACTTGAGGAGGACAGCAGAGGTTTCTTCTTATCTGAAATAATAGATGACCTTGTTGTAAAACCTGTTGAATGTGTGTACTCCATTCCTGGCCCCCAAAAGCACCCTAACTAATCCACATGTAAAAATACGAAAACTCCACTGTTCTGTTAGAAATAAAACCCAAGAATTCCCATTGCTTTTTAGAGCATGTGTTTTAGGTAGATTTTCACTGGTTTCCTATCTAGAACTTTTTTTCCCAAAGATTTCTTTCTTTAAAAAAAAATAAGAACATTACGGGCACCTGGGTGGCTCAGTCAGTTAAGCATCCAGTTCTTGATTTTTGGCTCAGGTCATGATCTCATGGTTGGTAGGTTCTGTGCTGACAGCACAGAGCCTGCTTGGGATTCTCCCTCTCCTTCTCCTTCTCCTCCTTCCCTGCTCATGTGTACACTTTCTGTCTCTCTCTCTCTCTCAAAATAAATAAATAAGCTTTAAAAAATAAAAATAAGAACATTACTCTCAGATATTAAATACCCAGCTCCTGGCAAAATCCTCTACTAGGGCCATGTGTCTTGGAATTTGGTTACATCCTCTTACAGTGTTTCATACTGTTGAAATGATTTCACACAGGTAAGTATGGTTTTCCCAACTAGACCACAAGTTCTTCAAGGTTAACATCCCCTACTCCCTTGTCCCATCTCCCACAAACAATTCTTCAAATTTACTAGAACAGTTTTGATGTAAATTGGATCTAAACTGACTTGAAATATCAGGAAAAAAAGAGATTAAGGCACACATATTCTTCCTCTGAGAGATGGTGTGATAAACCAAGGTTTAAGCCTGGTTGTGAAATCCAAGCCCCCCCCCCCCACCTCCTTGGTTGTCTAAGGGTGACAGGTGCCTACAGTACTCAGGGACACCAGGTGGGATGTAGCAGCAAGCTTTCTTCCTGATCTAAGCCTCTCAAATCTTCATTTTAACCTGAAATTGCAGCCATGATCCAGGATTTCTTTTGCTTAGGGCTCACATATTTTAAGGACTGGAATATGGGAAGCTCTGAGAGATGACCCATGAACCTGTGGAGTGAGCTTTGGGGAACAAAGACATGGCTGGGCTAATGGCATTTCATAAACAATAGTAGTCGAGCTGTTTGGGCTGGATGGGGTCTCTTCTTCAGCACTGATGAGTGTGGACAGAGCCTTCTAGTTGCCTGGTTGTGGTCCCTCTTCTGCCACTTACCTTGTGTGACTTTGGACAGGTGAATTAACCTCTTAAGTACAATTCACTTATTATAAAATGGAGACCATTGGAAAGGACTCAAAATCAAATTCTACTAATGACTAGCTTTTTACCCTTGGACCAAGTACTCTATGTTTGGAGTCTTGGGCTCTTCATTTTTAAAATGGGGATATAGGGTGGCTTAGTTGGTTAGGTGTCCGACTCTTGTTTTCAGCTCAGGTCATGATCTCATAGTTCGTGGGTCTGAGCCCTGCATCGGGCTCTGTGCCGACAGCGTGGAGCCTACTTGGGATTCTCTCTCTCTCCCTCTCTCTTTGTCCCTTCCCTGCTCACGTATGTTCTCTCTTTCTCAAAATAAATGAAGCATTTAAAAATAGAAAATAAAAAAAATAAAATACGTTTAAAAAATAAAAAATAAATAAAATGGGGATAAAAACACTTTTCTGGCAGGACTGGGGTGAGAATTAGAAATAATATATGTAAAGTGTCAGATACTGTTATTATCATTTTATTCCTTCTCCAGGGGAAATACATATTTCTCCATATGAAATGGACAAGCGCCATAAAACAACTATCAACAATACCAGTACTGCCCCAGGATTCCATCAGTTCTCTTGAGTGATGATGAGGAGCCCTCCTATCCATCCCTCCTCTGTCCTGCTTGTCTCCACATGGCTCACCTGTCTCTCCAGCATGGAAAAAGTAAGGCAGTTTAATACCATGCAAGGTAGGAATCATCAACGCCTCCCTGTAGTCATACAAGGAGTGGCCAGTGTCCTCACGCCCCACCTGCAAGACAGAGAGGAGGGGACATGGAGTTGTCTGCTTGGTCCATGCCTCACTTTGTTGATGGTACCCTCCATAGCCTGTGAATATGCGTCCTTATACGCTGCCATTACTACTCGAGGCCATTGTCACACAGCCTTTTAAAAATGACCAGCAGCAAAATTGGGAAAGAAAAGAAAGTGCATTTTTACCCCTATATAGTCCCCCCCCCCTTAGTCAGATGTATCTTATGTCCTCCCAGCCGTTTCTACCTTGTGTTCTCACACCACTTTCCAAGTCCCTGTGCTTCAGCCCTGAGCTCCTTGTTGGGGACAGAGAGTGAGGGAGAAAGGAAGAGCAACAGAGAGAGACAGAAAAAACAAGACAGTGAGACACTGAGAGACCCGCAGAAAATGGAGAGACAGCGCAAGAGAATGAGAGCCCTAGACCAGGAGTCAGGAGGGCTCCAGACCCATTACCTGTGAGTCTCTAGCCAAGTCAGTTTCCTGGCAGGGTCCCTCTGTGACTCAGTGTCTCAGCTGTAACTACAACAAAACTATGCTTTTCGAACTAACCCCCCCACCCCCACCCCAGGGCTTGTAGCTGTGTGACGAGCTTAGGATAAAACGAGTACCTCCTTCAGAATGTCTATTTTAATTTGTTGGGGGGGGGCAATGACACATTTTTATAATAAGCCAAATACAGATATTCAATGTAGTAGAATGGAGTGCAGGCTTGAAAGAGAGTTGAAACTTGCAAGTAGACCCCTTTGAGCAACTGCCTACCCCCCTTCTTACCCCAATTTTCCTCTAGAACTTGTCCACTACAGTCCTTGTAGAAACTGTTCTGCATGTTCTATACTAGAGGCATTCCTTCTCAGCCCCCTTTGTCAGGGCTGCACGCAGAGGGGAAAAGGGAGAAGGGAGGACCTTCTGCCCCTTTCTGAAGAGGCCAGATCCTTGAGTGACCCCCAGGGATCCCAGGAAGACATGCCAGTACAAACAAAATGATTCCTTGAAATCCACTCCTTTGAGCTCTGGATGTTCTGAAAGCAAATGCTTAAGCCCAGTTTCAGGTAAAATGTACAGAATCTGTAAGAGGGAGTTAGGAGTGCCTTTTAGCCAGGTCGTTCAAACTAATTTAACTTCCTTAATGAGATTGATGAGTTGTCACCTGGGAGGTGTGCCCTGGCTGTAAGAACTCAGCTATGGCTTGATTTGGGGGGGTGGGGGGGCAGGAGGGGGGGTCAGGGCAAGGACACCACTATGGATGTGCAGCTTCCAAAACAGCTGAGGAAGCAAATGGATGAAGGGACAGAGGACACCTTTCCCATCCTTAACAGTTTTGCCTAGGGCTTAGACCCATCTCTGCTTCTAGATCACCCTCTATGAGCTACAATTTTAAGAGGCAGACATAGGTAGGCCACATGCGTTAGAAAGAGGGCAGAAGGCAGCGGAACGGGAGTAAGCCCACCGTTGGGGATCCTCATTGAGTTCCTTCCTTATTCTGGAAAGCTCCTTTTCAGCCTTCTGGCCCTGTCTGCTCTCCTTTCTCTTGTAACTATCACCCTCCCTCAGGCCCCTACACAAGGTCGGTGCTACACTCTGGCCAGGCCTGTGGTTGGCAGCCTGAGCCTCCACAGAGGGTTTCGGTGCCTGCTGCCAGGGCCTTCACAAGAGCTGCCTGCTGGGCCCTGTTCTCAGACAGCTTTGTTGTGTGGGGTCCGTTACCAGATCAAACCCTGCCACCATCTCAGGGAACAGGGTTCGAAGCTTCATGGCTGTTTGGACGGATTTCATGACGAAGGACACATTTTCAAATCTGTGGGAGAGACAGAGAGAAGCATGGGAGACAGTGTGACTTGGCATTGGCGGAGCTTCATACCCCGTACCCCGGAGTAGCCCCCCTCCCCGGTGCCTGGGGCTGGTCTAGTCCAGATTACCCAGCAATCACTTCCCAAAGCCTTGGCACGTGACCCTATCATGACCACGCTGTTGTGATCCCTTCCAGGGGCTACATCTGAGAGATATCTCACCCAAATCCAACCCTTTTGAGGAGCCTGGCTGGCTCTAGAGGAATCTATGGTGTCTACACAACAAGTGAGGAAAGGAGACCCATGGGATAGGTTTCATCTGTCCACATTTGGATGAAGCAAAGCGGCCTTGTCTGAAACTTGCCCTGCATCCCCAAGATGATGGCTCCGGGAAGGGGGTGCAGTACAGAGGCCGGCTCTCTGTTCACTGGGCACCAGTGAAAGTCTACAGAATGCCAGAGCCCCTGTCGAGTCAAGTGGACCTGGCAACTGTATGTCCTCTCCCTTCAGTGGGATCTGCATGGCCCTGGGGACTCCAGAAACACTATAGGCGAACTGTCTTACTTCTGTCTGCACCCTCTCTGTTCAAGCCCAGGACAGGGGTGAGACGAGCAGCACAACAGAAGCACCGAAACAAAAGTCTGGCACAACCTGTGAGAGGACAGAGGTCTCTGGGCAGCAGCTGGCTCACCTGTTCCTCAGTTCTGTGGCCTACATTTTCCCCTCCTGATGCCTGCCCATTCCATCTCCTGAGGAGCTCTAAGGGATGGAAGGAGGATTTACCACCTGCAGCGCAGCCCTCACACCCTCCCCACCTGCCACTGGCTCCCAGGAGCCTCTGAGGGGGACCAGTGGGGCCCCAGCCCTCAAGCTCCACCCTGGCCCACTAGCACACAGGTGCAGGCCTCTGCTCTCACAAAAGGTGAAGGGGAGGGGCACCTGGGGGGCTCAGTCGGTTAAGCGCCCGACTTCGGCTCAGGTCATGATCTCATGGTTTGTGGGTTTGAGCCCTGCGTCGGGCTCTGTGCTGACTGCCAGCTCAGAGCCTGGAGCCTATTTCAGATTCTGTGTCTCCCTCTCTCTCTGACCCTCCCCTGCTCACGCTCTCTCTCTCTCTCTCTC
>NW_027529427.1:9000679-9038876 GCF_008692635.1 Crocuta crocuta
GGGGGGGCAGGAGGTGGGGTCAAGGCAATGACACCACTATGGATGTGCAGCTTCCAAAACAGCTGAGGAAGCAAATGGATGAAGGGACAGAGGACACCTTTCCCATCCTTAACAGTTTTGCCTAGGGCTTAGACCCATCTCTGCTTCTAGATCACCCTCTATGAGCTACAATTTTAAGAGGCAGACATAGGTAGGCCACATGCGTTAGAAAGAGGGCAGAAGGCAGCGGAACGGGAGTAAGCCCACCGTTGGGGATCCTCATTGAGTTCCTTCCTTATTCTGGAAAGCTCCTTTTCAGCCTTCTGGCCCTGTCTGCTCTCCTTTCTCTTGTAACTATCACCCTCCCTCAGGCCCCTACACAAGGTCGGTGCTACACTCTGGCCAGGCCTGTGGTTGGCAGCCTGAGCCTCCACAGAGGGTTTCGGTGCCTGCTGCCAGGGCCTTCACAAGAGCTGCCTGCTGGGCCCTGTTCTCAGACAGCTTTGTTGTGTGGGGTCCGTTACCAGATCAAACCCTGCCACCATCTCAGGGAACAGGGTTCGAAGCTTCATGGCTGTTTGGACGGATTTCATGACGAAGGACACATTTTCAAATCTGTGGGAGAGACAGAGAGAAGCATGGGAGACAGTGTGACTTGGCATTGGCGGAGCTTCATACCCCGTACCCCGGAGTAGCCCCCCTCCCCGGTGCCTGGGGCTGGTCTAGTCCAGATTACCCAGCAATCACTTCCCAAAGCCTTGGCACGTGACCCTATCATGACCACGCTGTTGTGATCCCTTCCAGGGGCTACATCTGAGAGATATCTCACCCAAATCCAACCCTTTTGAGGAGCCTGGCTGGCTCTAGAGGAATCTATGGTGTCTACACAACAAGTGAGGAAAGGAGACCCATGGGATAGGTTTCATCTGTCCACATTTGGATGAAGCAAAGCGGCCTTGTCTGAAACTTGCCCTGCATCCCCAAGATGATGGCTCCGGGAAGGGGGTGCAGTACAGAGGCCGGCTCTCTGTTCACTGGGCACCAGTGAAAGTCTACAGAATGCCAGAGCCCCTGTCGAGTCAAGTGGACCTGGCAACTGTATGTCCTCTCCCTTCAGTGGGATCTGCATGGCCCTGGGGACTCCAGAAACACTATAGGCGAACTGTCTTACTTCTGTCTGCACCCTCTCTGTTCAAGCCCAGGACAGGGGTGAGACGAGCAGCACAACAGAAGCACCGAAACAAAAGTCTGGCACAACCTGTGAGAGGACAGAGGTCTCTGGGCAGCAGCTGGCTCACCTGTTCCTCAGTTCTGTGGCCTACATTTTCCCCTCCTGATGCCTGCCCATTCCATCTCCTGAGGAGCTCTAAGGGATGGAAGGAGGATTTACCACCTGCAGCGCAGCCCTCACACCCTCCCCACCTGCCACTGGCTCCCAGGAGCCTCTGAGGGGGACCAGTGGGGCCCCAGCCCTCAAGCTCCACCCTGGCCCACTAGCACACAGGTGCAGGCCTCTGCTCTCACAAAAGGTGAAGGGGAGGGGCACCTGGGGGGCTCAGTCGGTTAAGCGCCCGACTTCGGCTCAGGTCATGATCTCATGGTTTGTGGGTTTGAGCCCTGCGTCGGGCTCTGTGCTGACTGCCAGCTCAGAGCCTGGAGCCTATTTCAGATTCTGTGTCTCCCTCTCTCTCTGACCCTCCCCTGCTCACGCTCTCTCTCTCTCTCTCTCTCAGAAATAAATAAAACATGAAAAATAAAAAACAAAAACAAAAAAACAAAAGGTGAAGGGGACTCAAGGGGATGGGGTGGGGAGGGGTTTGACTGCTGTCCAGAGCTCAGCCTCTAGGGGTGAGCTGCCCCTCCCCAAGCCCTGACTCAGTATGATCCCCATCTGGTTGCCGCCCCTGCATCTCCAGCCCCGCGGGTGGGTCAAAGGCCTTACACAGGCCTGCCTTTGACAGAGAGCCTTCCTTGGGTAAAACGAAGAAGGAAAACTAAGGTATAAAGCCTTCTGTGCTTGCTTGAGAAAGAGTGGGTCCTTGTTCACATTGCCAGGTCACACATCCACACACAGACTCTGAGATAGCTGTCACTCAGGGCCAGGTCACCAATCAGAGCCCAGTATACACCGTGGACAGCACATGGCTGACAAGAAGCAGAGCCCCACCAGCAAACTGAAACAAAGAAATGGGCCAGTTATCCGAACACACTGGCAAAAACATACCCAGAACTGGATCGCCCAATCTAACATGAGGTCAGGGCCTAGAACTATCTGGAAAACTGCCACACTTCTTCATTTCAATCTGGTTGTGAAGATCCCAACTAGAAGGGTCTTCAGAGATAGATTTTTGCTCTCATGCAATAATGCGCATGCTGAGGCCTTGGCTCTTTGGCATTGAGGGTGGGTCTCCGAAGCCAGCCTCCCAGCCTCCCTTTCTCCTCCCCCTCCCTCAGAGTCTAGTGGCTCTGCCTGCATCCCATTCTCCCAAATCCTGCAGCTCTAGCCATGTTCTCTCTCACCTGTGAACCGAATAAATGATTTTGATTCCAATAAACCCAGGATGCTTTTTTGCAAACATACGAGCCACTTCTCTGTAAGTCTCCACTGACCACTCTTCGTTATGGATCGTCCCGTTCAGTTCATAGACCTGAGAGGAAGGCATGGTCCTGATCAGACGTTGGAGGTAAGCAAAACTTCATCCCCACTGTCAATAATCTCTAAGTCTCTGCAATTTCATTGCCCCATGCCTTCAACAGCTTCTCACACTTATCAGAAGTCCTAGTCCTGTCTGGGATAATGCTTCTGAACATCACAGAGATGGGGTGTCTGCCTGTCTTATTCATTGCTGGGTCCTTGCACCTGTAACAGTGCCTGGCATATGGTAGGTGCTCAAAAGGCATTTGTGTAAAGAATGAAGAACAGGTCAGCCGGGGAGAGGACATAGCCAAAAAAAGGAGTCCAAGGATCCACTTCATCTCCCCACTTTCTCACTCTTAGGTCGGATGACACCTCAGGTGGACATGGTTGGGGCAGAGTGAGAGGAGCCAGGAGTGGACCGTGGGTAAGACAAAGTAGAAAGATGCAATGGAGAGGGCAGGGGTATAAAGAATTGCCCCTCCAGCCCATGGTGAGAGGCTGGAGGGGGTTGGAGTGATGGGCATGGTCCCTGCCGCTCCCTCCATCCTCTCCCGTCACTGGGTCAGCTCTTGCCCCTGCACAAAGTGCAGGTTAGAATTAGGACAGGATGTGGGGGTTTCTGAAGAGGTTGTGGGGCAAAGGAGGATGGGAAAAAATACTATGTAGAAGGTATTTCCATGAACATCAGTTAAAACCCTGCAGTGTACAAGGAACCAGGCAAAGCATTGGAAGGGGTGAACAAATTTTAGTGAGACAAGATGCCTGACCTTAAGGAGTTTCCGATTTAGTGCAGACAGATCCTATTCCTTTTTTTTTTTTTTTTAATACAAAGCAGGAAGAATTAAGTGCTTTGGGAGGCTTATGGGATCTCAGAGGAAAAAAGGGGATAACTGGATAGGATCAGAGAAGCTTTCTGGGGGAAATGGCGGTGAGGTTGGCCCTGGAAAGGCAATGGGGATTTGATACACAGGAAACTTAGAGTCCACAAGTAAGCCAATGGCTCCCTGGCGGCCCTGCTGGCAAAATCATTGCTAGTGTCCTGGGGTAGGGAAGCAGTGGTTCTACACAGAGCCAGAGCCCACGGGAGTGCAGGTGGCAGAGGCTGAGAGTCAGAGTGCGAGCCAGGAACTACCTCACTACCTAACAGAGAGGAATCCTTTCTCTTCACTGGGGTCAACTCTTGTATCCTGGCATCCCAGGAGCTGGGTGCTCTCCAGGACCCTTTTCCCTTTTCCCACCAGTCCCCTGCCTCACAGCACCCTTGCCAGCCCCTTTCTTAGCTGCACCCTGCAGGCGCCGCCTTCTGTCCCAAGGCAGTCTCCTCTTCACCCCAGACACAGAGAAGCTTTTTATGTTCTTTCATCTCTGGCCTGGGGTGGGGGGGCAGAAGGGGTTCATTCTGCTTCCTGGGATGGGGGAAGTGCGGTGAACAGACAGCTTTATCCAGCCCCTTCTCTTGGCTCTTTGGTTTTCTCTGCTGCTGCCCCAGGGAAGCCTGACCTCTCATACAATCTCCAGGCTCACCATCGAAAGGTGGTCTTCCCGGATTGTGTGGTCTAGGAGTAGACAAGCTCAGGCTTCCTGAATGTTAAGGCTGCCAGAACTTTCTAGAGGAGAGAATCTTAGGTACTGCTAGCTCAGTATCTAGTATAACCTATTATTATTATTATTCCTATTATTTACTGAAGGGGATCAGAACATGCCACCCTAAAATATGCCACTTTTGCATAATAATTAAAATTTTTTTAAATGTTCATTTATTTTTGAGAGAGACAGAGACAGAGTGTGAGTGGGGGAGGGGCAGAAAGAGAGGGAGACAGAGATCCCAAAGCAAGCTCCAGGCTCTCAGCTGTCAGCACAGAGCCTGATGAGGGGCTTGAACTCAAGAACCACGAGATCATGACCTGAGATGAAATCGGATGCTTAAACTGACTGAGCCACCCAGGCGTTCCAGCATAAGCATTATTTTGAGTGGAAGGCAGTCAGGCAGCAAACATAGAGATCTTTGCTCTCCTCCTGTCTGTCTAAAAGCAGGACATAAACTGTTGGTGAGAGTGTTCCGCCTCCTATCTCCCACACCAGGAAAACAACCCTTATCATTGGAGACAGGTCAGCCCTGAGATTGGTCTGCACAAATAAACCTTACTAACATAACTCTTATATTTTAGTAGTTTCCCACATATATTTACTATCCCACAATTTACTGCCCCAGAAACCCAAACACTTTGCCTTGTCATTTCTCCACAATTTATCACCACTTGTTAAAACAGTGTATAAGTACCTGTTCTACCCACTTCTTTGGGTCTTCGCTGTTTTCTACGGAGGCCTCCATGCACATAAAAATTAAATATTAACATCAAATAAAATGTGTATGCCTTTTCCCCTGTTAATGTGGCTTTTGCCAGTTTAACTTGCAGACCCCCAAAACAGAACCTTACGAGGGTAAAGAAAAAGTTGTTTTTGTTCTCCCCTGCTTCACCAGAGATTTTTTTATTAATTTTTTTTCATGTTTATTCATTTTTTGAGAGAGAGAGAATAAGAGTGGGGAAGAGGCAGAGAGAGAAGGGGACACAGAATCCGAAGCAGGCTCCAGACTCTAAGCTGTCAGCACAGAGCCTGATATGGGGCTCAAAGTCACAAACCACAAGATCATGACCTGAGCTGAAGTCAGATGCTCAATGGCTCAACTAACGGAGCCACCCCGGTGCCCCCTCACCAGAGATTTTTGAAAATAGAACTCTTCCTGTCACTGATCAAAGGTTCAACAGACTTCCAGGCACTCTGTTAGAATCTTCAAATCTTTGGTGCTAAAAGAACATATAGATGCTGTACCCTAGCAGTTCTCAAAGTGTGGTCAGGGAGCCTCTGTGGGTTTCTAAGACTTTTCCAGCCAGTCTGCAAAATCAAAAACTCTCCTCATAAAAATTTTTAAGATTTAAATTTAAGATTTGTCTTTTACATTCTCATTCTCTCCGCAGTATATAGAATTTTCCAGAAGTTACATCATGTGTGACAACATTAGTCTGACAAATAATGGATTGTGTGCTTGTGTAGGCTTGTGTTTTGAAAAGTTCTCAGTTTTAATTTCTTTTTTTTTAATTTATTTCTAGGAGAGAGAGAGACAGCGTGAGCAGGGGAGGGTCAGAGAGAGAGGGAGACACAGACTCTGAAACAGGCTCCAGGCTCTAAGCTGGCAGTCAGCACAGAGCCCAACGCGGGGCTCGAACCCACGAACTGTGAGATCATGACCTAAGCGAAAGTCGGACGCTTAACCGACTAAGCCACCCAGGCGCCCCTCAGTTTTAATTTCTAATGAAGGCTATATTATACAGGATATGGAAGATAAAATCGACATAGACAAAAGTTTTTGGGGATCCTCCAAAATTTTTGAGTGTAAAATTTTGAGAACAATGGCATTAACCCTTCCCAGAACTGATACCTGAAGTTGTCTTGGCCTTCCCCAGCTGATTTGCAGACTTCCCTGCTGTGTCATTACTGAGTCATGTGCCCACACAGGCCATTTGGATTGTAGGCCACCGAGGGCAGGATCCAGGCCATCTGGATCTTCTCACCTCCCCTCCTGTAGCACCAGAGTGGGAGCTCCATAAATAAGCATTAACTTAAGAAGAGCACTGTCCATTTGGAGTTTCAAAACTACTCGGCCCCAGGCAGCATGTTTTGGAGGATGGATGAATAGATGGAGACTGGAGGGGTGGTTGTGCCAGCAGAACAGAAGGGAGACAAAAGAACCTTTTAAAAAACTCAACGAATGACAATTTTGTCTAAAGAAGATCCTTGGCATACTAAACAAGGATGTACAGATATGCAAATGATACAACCAGAGACTTGATGGGGGCTTGCCCGTGACAGCAGTTCCAAGCCATCAATTCTATCATTGCAGCACTTATTGCTAGAGAATCTGGGACCCCTGCCTTGCGGGGTTCCAATCCCACTGCTAGTTCCCATAGCATGGAGAGCCACGAAGATGGAATCTGGCTCCTGGGGCAGCAGATGCTGAAGCCCGGGTCTCTTGGTGCCTCAGTAAATCACCACCGGGGCCGCCTGCGCCTTGTGTTCCTGGGCTTCTGGCCTCCAGCCAAGAATCTGCAGGCTTTTTGGAAGCACCTAGGACAGGATCTGAATGCTCAAGAGCACCCCTATTTCAAGGAGCAAGAGACCCTTTGCAGGGGGAGACCTGCAATCCCTCCCGGCCTTGCAGCTAGACTGATTTGAACATTGCTGTGAAGCCTGGTATTGGAGGAAAGTTCTCAGCTGGTTAGGGGGCTCTGGGCAGTCTTCTGGGTTTAGGCTTACAGTGGAGATACAATCTGCCCCAGCCAATCATACCTCATAGGGTCATTGCAAGGATCAGATGAGTTAATATTTATAAAACATTTAGAGATGATAACTGCTGGAAAAAAGACAAGAAGAATAAAAAAGGAGGAGGGCACCTGGGTGGCTCACTCGGGTAAGCATCCAACTCTTGATTTGGGCTCAGGTCATGATCTCATGGTTAGTGGGTTGGAGCCCTGCACTGGAATCCACACTGACAACACAGATCCTGCTTGGGATTCTGTCTCTCTCAAAAGGAAGGGAGGGAGGGAGGGAAGGAAGGAAGGAAGGAAGGAAGGAAGGAAGGAAGGAAGGAAGGAAGGAAGGAAAAAGAAAGAGTAATTATAACTATTGGGTGCCTGGCTGGCTCAGTCAGAAGAGCATGTGACTCTTGATATTGGGGTCATGAGTTTGAGCCCCTCATTGGATGTAGAGATTACTTAAATAAATACATAAAAACTTTTAAAAAAGAAAATAACTATTAATGATATTATTATTACCAATCTTATTATCATCACCAGATATAGAAAAACAACCCCAAATCTGCAGTTATCCCAGAAAGATGAGTTAATATCTAATTAACAAACTGTAAGTACAAGTAGGTGATGCCAGTCATCCCTCTAAGACTATGTGATACAAAAGTTGCTATATCCATGGAATAAGCCCTCTTGAATTGAAAGCACATTGGATTCAATGTAGATTATCTTGATTTTTAATTATAGTATAATTGTGACACTATAAATTTGTGGGGAAATTATTCAAACTACATGCTATTTACATAAGCCAACATAAGATTACAAAGTTTTATTGTCTATGATATGATGGAATTAATAGAATTTTAAAGCTGGAAGGAACCAAAGGGAAATTTGGGAGCAGACAGTTGCTCAAGATGATACAATTAGTTTGTATCAGACCAGAAACTAGGACTCAATTTCCAACTCTCAACACAGTTAGTTTTCATTACTAGAGAACCATTCATTTAACAGCCGTTAATTGAGCTTCTACTATGTGCCAGGCATATGCCAACACCTTTATGTCAACATCTCATTTAATCCTCAAAACTACATTAGGTAGTTCTCATTTTACAGATGAGGATTTTGAGGCTCAGAAAGCTTAAGAAACAGAGTCCTACCCCACAGTGCGAGTTAGGGCTGGAGATCTGCTGAGTTTTAGAATCTTGCTGACCCTGAGTGTCACAGTCATCACAGCACCCTGTCTTTACCTTTATGTGATAGTGACAGTTAGGGGGGCTCAATGTCTCAGCTCTGGCTGCACTTTAGAATCACGTAGGGAGAGAGAAATGCCTGGGTCTCACCCCAGACTAATTAAATCAAAATCTCTGGGGTAGAACCTGGTGGGTTTTTTTAACCTCCCCCGATGATTCTAATGTAACAGCTGGGGTTAAGATCTACCATTTTGTGAATTTGAAGTAAACAGCGTGAATACAGCATAATAGGATAAATGCTATTATAAAGGAGAGCAGTTAACAAGGTCTCCCCAACCTCGATTCTCAATTTTCTTGCCGTTATACCAGCAACACGAAACAGGGGTCACTTCAGCAACAAGCTAGATGGAATTTTCAGTCGAGGCTCTGCCCAGAATCCAGGGAAAACCTTGGTGGGGAGGGCGGTGAGGATGGGTAGGAGAAGTGCCAGTAGTGTTTGTTATACAAGTGACAGCATCCAAGAAAATGTCTGGGAAACAACCATCGTGAGTTCTCTGCCACTGCCGGTCTCTCTCCCAAGACCCCCTGTCAATAAGTACCAGCAGGGCAATCTCCTGTTGATAATCCTCTGGGGTCTTATAACAGCTCCTCTCTGAGGACTGCCTGGGACCCAGTCTGGGCCTCAGATTCTGGCGGTGGGGGAAGGGACTGGAGCCCAGGAGATAAGACCCGCCTAGCAACTGTTGCTAAAGGCAAGTAGCCTTTGTTATCAAGCATTAGTAACACAATAGGAGGCTGAGCAGCCAGGATAGTCCATCAACATCATCCCAGGCCCTGAATTAGCCCCACTAGCAAGAAGGGGGAGGTTGTGCGGCTCAGCAAAAGAATTCCAGTGCAGACGGTTTTTAGTTGTTAATGTGTTGATGGCTCCCCCTACTCTGGCTAATGGGGGGCATTAAGGCATAGACTCTCTGTTGCAAGAGGCCTTTGTTCCAGGGTCAGAGCAGAACAAATGGTCACATCCCATCCCCCTCAGCCTCTCCAGAATCCCAAATCCCAGCAGCCTTCCACCTTCTAGGATGGTGGGGGGTGGGCAGAGTGGGAAGAGAGGTTAGAGCAAGGCAGGGTCCCCAAGTTAAATGGGCTGGCGCCCACTCAGTGTGGTAAGGAGAAAATACCCCCGCAGAAAAAGGGGAGCAAAAACAACCACTCCCTCCAATTGCTCATCATCTTCCCCTAAATGTTTCTCCATTGGGCTCAAGATGAAAGTCACAGCCCTCAAGCCGACCAAGACCCAAACCCTCCAGTTTCCCCCTCCTAGCTTTTCCCTCCACCCCCTAAGGAGTCCAGGGCTCCGCCAGGATTTGACGGGCTACCTCCCCCAGGCCCCACGCTGAGAAAGCTGTTGGGATGGCCCAACAGGAAGCGACCCCCTCTCGGCCCCCAGCAGGGGCCAGCACCACTCTGGGTGAATCATCTGCTCAGACAACCCTAGGGGCTCTCTTTCCCCTAAAGAAGGACGATACTTGCAGCCTGAAGCCCTATCAGGAGCTCCTTCTGAGATTGAGCTCACCTGCCTTAGTGCTCAAGTCCAGCCCCCTGGCCTCTATCCAATCATGTCACCAACGTGATCTTGGTCAAACCCTGACTTTTCCAAGCCTCATTTTACACATCTGTAAAATGCAAGCTTGCTATGTACCTCAAGTGCTTTGTAAAGGTCAAGGCAAAGAAGGCTCTTTCTCAAAGTGTGGTCTGGGTCAGACCATCTACATTAGAATCACCGGGAGGAGGGGAAGAGGCCAGTTAATTTTGCGACTTCCTGGTCCTACCTAAAAGCACAGAATTAGAATCCTGGGAGGTCAGGATCCAAACACGAATTTTAAAGAGCACCTCCGAATTATTCATATGAACAGCCACGTTTGAGGACCACAGCAAACAAACATGATTATCACTCTTGGTGCCTCTTGGCAACGTAAGAGCCGGTGCCAGTCTGGAACATCTCACGATCTGACATAAATAACAAGGCAACAAATGCTCAGTGCTGAGGGGGCGCCTGGGTGGCTCAGTCGGTTAAGCGTCATGTTCATGGGTTCGAGCCCTGCATTGGGCTCTATGCTGACATCTAGCTCAGAGCCTGGAGCCTGTTTCTGATTCTGTATCTCCCTCTCTATCTGACCCTCCCCTGCTCACAGTGTCTCTCTCTCTCTGTCTCAGAAAAAAAAAAAATACTCAGTGCTGAGTACCCACATTACCAGGAGACAAAGAGGGGACATATGGACTGACATAGTCCCGGGAAGGAGATGAAGGAGGGGTTGGCCAACCTATAAACCAGCTTAAGTGGAACCCAGAGAGGAGGATGGGCTTCCAAGCCTGTGGGGGGTGGAGAGGGTGGGGAGCCCATACTTGGAGAGAAGGATTTCCTGGGTCAAAAACCATGGGAATAAATTGTTCTGGGAAGCGCAGTTTCTTTCATATTACCTAGGTTAGGCGTAGGGCCAGCTCATCTCTTATAGAAATTCTTCTCTTAATAGGTGGTTGGACACTCTCTCTTCTTGGAAAAGGATCATTTGTGTTCATGTCTTATCTACTCTGCTCACAAAACTGATGAAAGCTCTACTGAGGGACAAAGGTCAGCCCCATTCCCACTTCCCAAGAACTGTGCTCAAAGCTTTAACTCTCGAACAAATGTCAGATCCTGGGGGAGATAGGCACTCTTACCTGAGAGCCAACTCACCAGGACCCTTCAGGGCCTGGCCTTGAGCTAACCTCAAGGAAGGTATTAACATAACTAAGGGAAAAGGTGGGTCAGTAGGGAGAGTTGAGCCTTGAGAAAGCTTTGTCTCAGAAGACACGCAAGGGAGCCCTGACCCACAAACTGGAATTACTGGTTCTTGGGACAGGTGTATCCTTCATTAGAAGGTCCTTGAACACTTAAAATCAAATTGGGGGTGGTAAAGTCAGTTTAGGAATCCCACAGAGAATTTTAAAAAAATTTTTAAATGCAAAAATATCACAATCTGTGTACATTGCATTGTCTCCTAGAAAGTTTCATAGATACATAGGCATACGTGCGAAAACACTGTCTTCGGGACGCCTGGGTGGCTCAGTCAGTTGGGCATCTGCCTTCAGCTCAGGTCATGATCTCACAGTTCATAGTTCATGAGTTCAAGCCTGAGCTGGGCTCTGTGTTAACAGCTCAGAGCCCGGAGTTTGCTTTGGATTCTGTGTCTTCCTCTCTCTCTGCCCCTCCCCTGCTCCTATGTTCTCTCTCTCTCTCTCTCTCTCAAAAGTAAATAAACATTGAAAAAGAAAAAGAAAAAACACTGTCTTCAATAAAGTAAATTTATTCTAGCATCCCCCGCCCCCTGCCCCCAGGAATTCATTAGATTTTCCAAAGGTTCAGAACACTGTCATGGACTCCCTTAAATTCTCAGAGCTCAGTGGTAGGACTTATGAGGGCTCTGGCTCACCAACACGCTTCTGGCTATAATTTGGCTTCATAAAAGGCTACAATTTGCCTTCAAGAAGAGAACTTCCCAGTCAAGAAGCATTAAGTGTCTGGTCTGATTGATGCCTGTGTGCAGGGCCCCCTTCCAGCCGGCGTCCTCTCTCATCTCGCTTCTGCGGGACACTCATCCATTTTACAGTTTTAAATATTACCTTTCTGCAGACAAATGTCAAACATATGTTTCCAGGCTAGGACTCTCTCTCCTCTGGGCTCCAAGTCATATATTCAGCCACTTCCTAGACATTTTCAGAGGGATGTCTCATAGGCACCTCCAATTCTACAGGTTTAAAACCATTTCTCAGGGGCGCCTGGGTGGCTTAGTCGGTTAAGCGTCCGACTTTCGCTTAGGTCATGATCTCGCGGTTCGTGGGTTCGAGCCCCGCGTCGGGCTCTGTGCTGACTCCAGCTCAGAGCCTGGAGCCTGTTTCAGTCTGTGACTCCCTCTCTGACCCTCCCCTGCTCACGCTGTCTCTCTCTCTCTCTCTCCTAGAAATAAATAAAACACTTAAAAAAATTTAAAAAAAAACCATTTCTCAGATTTCAAGACCTTAGAAAAGCTATTTAGGATATGTGGAAATACTGCAACCATGCTGGCTGTATGAAGAGATGACTGATTCTAAAATAATAGTGTTTAAAAAGGTAGAATTCAGTATTTTATACCTTCTTTAATAAAATCAAACTTTTTTTAAACTTTGAGTTTAATTTTTTCATGGTTATTAAGGAATGTAGCATTAACTTCCCACTTATTATCTTTTTATTTAAAAATAAAAGTACATTTTATCTCCTGAAAAAAAAAACCAAAAACCATTTCTCCCTTCCCATCCAGCTCCTCTTCTTATATCCCAATGTCACCATCAATGTCACCACCAGACAACTCAACCCAAGTTGAATACCCACCAGTCGCAGTAGAGTCCTCACCACTAGAGTCAGTGGGTAAGACCTCTAGACTCCTCCTCCAGCATACAAGTTCAAGTTCCTCCTCCTCATTACTTCTTTCCCTGTGGCCTTGTCATCTCGTACCTGCAGTCTCCCTACTCTCCCAGCCTCCTTCCCCACCTCTTTCTCTGGGCGACCCCCACACAGCAATCCATTCTCCCCAGGCTACCCGGGTGATCTGCTTGCCAGACCCAATATCTGTCCCAGGACCCAGAGCAGGATCCTGAGGGACTCTGGGAAGCTAAATTTTGATATGAAAGGAGACAGGTCAAGAAAGGTCCAAGCATGAGGCACTGCTCAGAGCCCAAGGGCAGGGAACTCTGAGCATCTGGGAGGCACTGTGTATACAGAAGAAGGAGAAAAGAGGGGTAAAAGGGTAGTGAGGGTGTTGGTCATAATTTTGCCTGGGCCAGCCAAGTACAGTTCAGGTTTCCTTGCTCATGGTCATCTCTGGAAAGACACATGGCCCCTTTGAGATGAAGCCAGCATCCAGTCCCTATCCCAGTACTGGGACTGGGAGACTGTGAAGACCTACAGGGTAATACCTGAAAGTCAAGCCAGAGGAGAGGAGAGGAGAGGTGGGCTCACCGGGAACAGCATGGCTCTGAGCTCCAGATAGAGCACATTGTCCTGGTAGAACTCCTCCAGTGCCTGGAAGACATAGTCTCTGAACACTGGTGCATATTGGACAAGGCCAGAGATTGTGAAGAAGATACTTTTAAACTTAGACCAGACAGCATCTTGGTTTGCATAAGTCACCTCGGGTTTCTTGGTCATCAGGGTGAAAGCCTGAAGCAGTCTGTAGAAGACACAAAGAGGGTAAATTGAAGAAGTGTGTTTCAAGCCATCGCCTTCCGGCATCTGCAGGAGTCCTGCCCACCTTGCTTCTCCCACCCAGAAGCAAATCCAGGTGCATCACAGTGAGCAGTGATAAGAGGTCAAGGAAAGCACCCCAGACTCCCTGAGACCTGCTTTATGCTCCTTAGGACACAGCTCAGGTAGGATGTTCCCACCAACCAGGTTCTCTTGCTCCCCTGTGCACGCTTAGCCAGTCTGACCCCAGCGCACTTACATCCTAGACTAAGCTCTCTTCGGGGGGTGTTATGCACTGAATTGTGTCCCCCTAAAATCCACGTTGAAATCCTCACCCTCAATGAGACTCTATGTGGAGACAGGGCCTTTATGGTGGTAATTAAGGTTAACTGAGGTCATACCAGTGGAGCCCAAATCGAATAGGACTGGTACGAGAGACGCCAGGAGTGTGCACACAGAGGAAAGGCCATGCGAGGATACACTGAGAAGACAGCTGTCTGGAAGCCAAGGACAAAGGCCTCAGGAGAGACTTAACTTGCCAATATCTTGATCATGTTCTTCCAGCTTCCAGACCAGTGAGAAAATAATTTCCCAATGTTCAAACCACCTAGTGTGCAGTATTCTGTTATGGTGGCCCCAGCCAGCTAATAGAGGAGGTGTGATAGAAATAACCCTAACCCTGGTTTACATCCCTGAATAGCCATTTACTAGCTGTGTGGCCTTGGGCAACTTCCTTAACCATGCTGAGCTTTGCATTTCTTACCCATAAAGGGCAATAATCTTAAAAAAGCCCTCTATAGGGGCGCCTGGGTGGCTTAGTCGGTTAAGCATCCCACTTTCGCTTAGGTCATGATCTCGCAGTTCGTGGGTTCGAGCCCCGCGTCGGGCACTGTGCTGACTCCAGCTCAGAGCCTGGAGCCTGTTTCAGTCTGTGACTCCCTCTCTCTCTGACCCTCCCCTGCTCATGCTGTCTCTCTCTCTCTCCTAGAAAAAAAAAAACATTAAAAAAAAGCACTCTATAGATGGTTCTATGATTAAAAAACAGTTATTACTTATAATATTACTTTACAAGTTTGTTAGGAAGTTGCTCCATCATGTTTTCAAGCTGTTTCCCCAACCAATGGACCATCGTTATTCCAGGAGCTGGGTGGGAGTTTTTCATCTTTCTAGTATTAAGCATCTAGACAAATCTCATTTGATGCAACAATAGTATTACTGTAAATACCTTTTGCAGATCAAGTTGAATTTTAAATGAACCAGAAACTTACTATTTGAATGCTTTTATGAAGCAAAGTATCCTGTAAAGTTAAAAGTAAAGGCCTCCCGATATACCATATATATATGGTGTATATATATATATGCACATATACATATGTATATATATATTTTTTTAAGTAGGCTTCTTGTCCAACACAGAGCTCAACACAGGGCATGAACTTGCGACCTTGAGATCAAGACCTGAGCTGAAATCAAGAGTCAGACTGGCCAATTAACCAACTGAGCTATCCAGGTGTCCTGATTTTTTTTAAGGCCAGATTTTCATAAATGGGATTGTACTAAGACACACCCGTACACCACCCGCTACCTATGATGGGTCCGTGACACATTCTTTTTGAACCACACTCACTCACCTGTTGTCAAAGTCAGTGACATTTGGTAGCTTACTTCGATAGTTCTCCAGCAAAACCCACTCTGAACACTCTGCTGGTGTAGGAGTGGGGGGCGTTGGATAAGCAAATTTGAACTTCCAGGACCCCCTTGGGGTGACACAGAAATGGCAGTGGGGCCTGTAGGTGACATTTTTCACCAGCCAGTTCATACTCAGGATGCCGAAGTCATGGATGTGTAAGGCAGCCCCTGGAAAGGGAAGGAGGGTGGGGGTGGGGGTGAAGCAAAAGAGGTGAAGTCCAGATTCCAGGGCTCAGGGGCTGTGAGGGCAGTGTAGACGGACAAGAAATGAGAAGCACAAGGCTGCCTATCTGGCGGAGTTCCTCAGAACTGCACAGAATGCATGTTCCCCTCCAGTGCAAAGACCTCCCAGGCCTTTATCTCCCCAGGGCAGCCACTGCCTTCTTTGCTCTGGTTTAAGAAGAGAGTGTCTCTCACTAGTCAGAAGCCATGGTGACCTCATTCAAGAGAGGCAGCCCAGGGGCATCTGAGTGGCTCAGTCAGTTAAGGGTCTGACTTGGGCTCAGGTCATGATCTCAGAGTTCGCGGGTTCGAGCTCTGTGCTGACAGCTCAGAGCCTGGAGCCTGCTTCAGATTCTGGGTCTCCCTCTCCCTCTGCCCCTCCCCCACTCCCACTCTGTCTCTTTCTCTCAAAAATAAATAAACATTAAAAATAAATAAATAAACATTAAAGAGAGAGAGAGACAGTCCAGGGGCAACCGGGTGGCTCAGTTGGTTAAGTTTCTGATTTTGGCTCAGGTCATGATCTCACGGTTTGTGAGATCGAGCCCTGCATCAGCAATTCTGTCAGTGCAGAGCCTGCTTGGGACTCTGTCTCCCTCTCTTTCTGCCCCTCCCCCGTGCATGAGCTTGAGTTGTGTGTGTGTGTCTCTCTCTCAAAATAAATAAACTTAAAAAAAAAAAAAGGAATGAGCTTCAGCCCCTGCCCTCACCATGGTCCTGTTTGCACAACTGTCCTCAGTCCTCTCAGCCTGCTTCCCAGGGCCCGCACACCGGCTTTGCATTCCCTGCTTCTGGCCTGTGTCTAGGCAGCTTCTGCTCTGCAGGCTTGCCGTGCTGCCCTCTGCTTCTTTCAGACCTGACGCCATTCAGACTACAGAGCTCCTCAACTCACAGTATGCACTGTCCCTCTGCTTTCTCTGTGCTGTCTTAGCACCTGGCCTTGACATTGGCCACTTAGATGTCACAGCTGGGTGTGCTTTGGCATGTCACCCTCTCTAAACCTTGTGTTCTCCATCAGGTGGGGATGTGACTTTACCAACTACACAGTTGTTGTTGTTGTTTTTTTTAGTCTCCATATTTAACATTCAAATAAAAGAGGTACAGGGGCACCTGGATGGCTCGGTCACTTCAGCGTCCGGCATTGGCTCAGGTCACAATCTTGTGGCTAGTGAGTTCAAGCCCCTTGTTGGGCTCTATGCTAACAGCCGTGTCTCCTGCTCTCTCTGCCCCTCCCCTGCTCATGCTCTGTCTCTCCCTTCCTCTCTCTCTCTCGGAAAAAAAATTAACATTTAGGGGCACCTGGGTAGCTCAGTCGGTTAAGCATCCGACTTCAGCTCAGGTCATGATCTCATGGTTTGTGGGTTCAAGCCCCACGTCAGGCTCTGTGCTGACAGCTAGCTCAGAGCCTGGAGCCTGCTTCAGATTCTGTGTCTCCCTCTCTCTCTGACCCTCCCCTGCTCATGCTGTCTCTCTCTCTCAAAAATAAATAAAACATTAAATTTTTTTTAAATAAATAAAATAAACATTTTTAAAAAACCCAAAATGTCATAAAATAAAAGAAGTATAAAAAAGTTCTTGTACGCTGCAAATTGCTATTTCCGTGTGCAGGATTATAATTATTTTACTACTCGTAGAAATGTACATATCCATTTGTATATGTATATATACATATATACAATAGACATACACTACTAGAAATATGTTTAACCAAGAGAAACATTCACGTCATACTGAGATGTGAGAAACATTCACACCATACTGAGACAAGGCAGAAGAAGCAGATGCAGGAAAAGCTGTGAAGGGAGCAGTAGATCCTAGGGCCTAGATACTGGCTTATGGGTGGACGCATCAGCTCTGTCAGGGAAGACAGTGATGCCCGGTGCCCACTCCCCACTGTATCTCTGAGGCAGAGTCCTTTGGAAGCAGAGCTCTGGGTTTCCAGGGGGGAGCGGCAGCCACCTCGGACCACCCCCTTCCTAGTCTGCGAAGCAAGAGCGAAGGTGGAGAGGAGCCAAGTGGGATTCTTGCTGCTCCATTTATTTATTATTATTTTTATTAAAAATTTTTTTTTAAGTTTATTTACTTTTGAGAGAGAGAGAGAAAGAGCACAAGTGGGGGAGGGGCAGAGAGAGAGGCAGACAGAATTTGAAGCAGGGTCCAGATTCTGAGCTGTCAACACAGACCCCAATGTGGAGCTCGAACTTACAAGCTGTGAGATCATGACCTGAGCCAAAGTTGGATGCTTAACGGACTGAGCCACCCAGGTGCCGTATTATTATTTTTTTAAGTAGGCTCCATGCCCAGTGTGAGGCTTGAACTCCTGACCCTCAGAACAAGAGTCACATGCTCTACCACCTGAGCCAACCAGGCACCTCTTGCAGAACAATAACAGCTCCAAATACAATACGAGCTCCGTGTTCAGTCCCTCTTACCTTCCCAGCGCTCCCAAACCCCCATCTCCAAACCTCTACCTTTTGGCATTTTCTTCAGGATATGGAACACTTCACTTTGCTCAATGAGCGTCTTGGCCTGGAAAAAGTGCATGCTGGGAGGGAACTTCTGGGTCCTCATGGCCTGTGACACCTCAGCCTTTTTGAGGGCCATGAGCTTTTTGTTGGCCAGCTCCTCCTGTTTGGTCAGCACCAGCTGCCCCCCCAGCTGCATCATCTTCTCTCTCATCAACAGCTGGCTCCATGCTTCATCTATGGATAGGGCTGAGCAGAAGAAAGGCATCGCCATGGCCAGAAGCAGGGAGGACAGGGCTGGCCGCCTGGATGGGCCATCCATAAGCATCGTGATGCCTGGAAGAGGAAATTGTCTAGATGGAAACCCGGCAGCACTACAGAAGGGAGTAGATCAGCGAAAATCTGCAGATTTAAACTCCAGACTCTGATTTTCCTTCCACCACTCTGTTCTCAGATTACCAGGAGGCAACATACACAAGGATTCTTCTCTGAGGCCCCAGAGGAAAGACCTCAAAGTACAGACATGAAGGGGGTTCCCAAATAAGTCACCATGAGGCCTTCTAAAAAAGTAGAGTTTTTCAGTCAGCAAGCCCTACTAACATGTAGAGGAAGACATTGCAATTAGATTTTTAGTGTTTCCCTTTTTTTCTTTTAATGTTTATTTATTTATTTTGAAAGACAGAGAATGCAAGCAGAATAGGAGAGAGAGAGAATGAGAGACAGAGAGAGAGAGGCAGAGAGAGAAAGAGAGAGAGAGAACCTCCAACATAGGGCTTGATCCCATGAACCGTGAGATCATCACCTGAGCTGAAATCAAGAGTCATCTGCTTCCACCGACTGAGCCATCCAGATGCCCTGAGTGGTTTACTTTTTTAATTTTTTTTTAATGTTTTATTTATTTCTGAGGGAGAGAGACAGTGACAGACAGCGTGAGCAGGGAAAGGTCAGAGAGAGAGAGAGATACAGAATCTGAAGCAGGCTCCAGGCTCTGAGCTGTCAGCACAGAGCCCGACGCGGGGCTCAAACCCACGAATCATGAGATCATGACCTGAGCCGAAGTTGGAAGCTTAACCGACTGAGCCACCCAGGCGCCCCGAGTGTTTCACTTTTTTTTTTTTTAATGATTTATTTATTTCTAAGAGAGAGAGAGAGAGAGACAGCGTGAGCAGGGGAGGGTCAGAGAGAGAGGGAGTCACAGACTGAAACAGGCTCCAGGCTCTGAGCTGGCAGTTAGCACAGAGCCCGACGCGGGGCTCGAACCCACAAACCGCAAGATCATGACCTAAGCGAAAGTCGGACGCTTAACCGACTAAGCCACCCAGGCGCCCCCCAAGTGTTTCACTTTTAAATACAACCAGAGAGCAAGGGATCACAAGGCATATAAAAAAGCCTCCAGTTTGATAAAGAAACTTAAAAACAAACAAACAAGCAAAACACACACATACAGAGAAGGAAATGGAGACAATGCAGGAAATAAAAGAAAAATTCAAAAGAAACATACTTAATATCCTAAGAAGGATATGAAAAGATATTATGTCCATAAAACAACTACAGGGAATTATTATTTTTTTAACATTTATTTATTTATTTTGAGAGAGAGTGTGTGAAAGGGGGAGGGGCAGAGAGAGAGAGAGACCAAGGATCAGAAGGTGGGCTCTGTGCTCATAGCATAGAGCCCAATACAGGGCTTGAACTCATGAAACATGAGATCATGACCTGAGCCCAAGTTGGATGCTTAACAGATTGAGCCACCCAGGTGCCCCAGCTGCAGGCAATTGTAAAAAATAAATGGCATGAGTAGTAGTACCTGGCTGGCTCAGTTAGTGGAGCATGCAACTCTTGGTCTTGGGATTGTAAGTTTGAGCCCCATGTTGGGTGCAGAGATTCCTTAAAAAAAGGGGGGCGGTGGCATCTGGGTGGCTCAGTTGGTTAAGTGACCAGTTCTTTGTTTTGGCTCAGGTCATAATCTCATGGTTCATGAGTTTGAGCCCCAAGTCAGGCTCCGTGCTGACAGTACTGAGCCTGCGTGGGAACCTCCCTCTCTCCCTCTCCCCAGGCTCAATCCTTCTCTCTCTTAAAATAAATAAATAAACTTAAAAAAAAAATAAGAAAGAAAAATTCAAAATAGGGGTGCCTGGGTGGCCGAGTTGGTTGATTTCAGCTCAGGTCATGATCCCAGGGTTGTTGAATTGAGCCCCGTGTCATTAAGATTCTCTCTCTCTCCCTCTGTCTTCTCCCCAGCTCATGCTCTCTCTCTCTCTCTCTCTCTCTCACTCACTCTAAATCGCAATAAGTAAAATAAACACAGTGAGAAAGACTTTTAGAAATTAAAAATACAAGAGCTGAAATTTTAAAAATTTACTAGCAGTATTGCAAGATGGAATTGAAGACAATCTTTTAGAAATCAGGACAAAATAAGAGAGAAACAAATGAGATGATTATTGGCTCAGGAAATCCAACACCCAAATAAAGACATATCAGAAGGAAAAAGAAAAAGAAAACAATAGATGGGAGAAAGAAGTAAATAAATAATACAAGAAATTGGACCAGAATGAAAGACCTGCTTCTCTGGATTGATGAGACTCACTGGGCTCCTAGCACAGCACGACAATTACTCAGTGGCCACACCAAGATATACCATCTTGATATTTCAGAACATTAGCCTTGAAAGATCCCAAAAGCTTCTAGAAAACGGCTAGTCCAGGCTGGCAGTGAGCAAGGATTGAAGGGCGGAAGGAAAGAAACTTGCATTTAGTGGGTCTCCTCCTGCTAGGCACTGTTAGCACTTTCCCTGAGTCATTTATTCGAATTACGTTTAAGAAATGTGGAGCGCCCGGCTGGCTCAGAGGAGCGTGTAACTCTTGATCTCAGGGTCATGAGTTGGAGCCCCATGTTGGGTGTAAAGATTACTAAACTAAATAGATATTTTTTAAAAAAGGAATTGTTTCGGGGCGCCTGGGTGGCTTAGTCGGTTAAGCATCCGACTTTCGCTTAGGTCATGATCTCGCGGTTTGTGGGTTCGAGCCCCACGTCGGGCTCTGTGCTGACTGCCAGCTCAGAGCCTGGAGCCTATTTCAGAGTCTGTGTCTCCCTCTCTCTCTGACCCTCCCCTGCTCACGCTCTCTCTCTCTCCTAGAAATAAATAAAAAAATATTAAAAAAAAAAAGGAATTGTTTCTGCATACTTCACAGTATGATATGGTTTCCTGGAAAGAAATCAAGACTATAAATTGGAAAACCTCAGGATCACTCCCAAATTAGTATGTCTTTAACTGTGAGGCCTTGGACAAACCGCTTAATACCTATGGGTCTCAGTTTTCTCATCTGTGAAAAGAGTGAATTATACTAGATCAGTGGTCCTCAAAGTGTGATACATGTATTACTAGTGATACATGATATCACTGTTTAGGTTGAATAAAAAAAATTTAAAGCAAGTCAATTTAAAGAAAGATATTAAGTAAATAGAGATGCACAAATACCATGAAAATGGAAACTTTGCTAATCGTTGAAAGACATTATCTCCAAGGTTCTTCCGGGGCTAACATTCAATTATTCAATGGTACCTCAGACACCAAGAGGGGATTTTAAGAAGGAACTGGATACTATTTACTCTAGTTCCACAGCTATGGTGGGGGCTGTAGCCTCTGAATCAGACAGTTGGACTTTTGAGGAAGCCCCTTAACTTCATGAAGTCTTTGACTCTCTCTTCAGACTGCATTGTTTGCCAACAGCTGAAAGCTCTAGGGCAAGGGGAGAGTGACCTTTATGTCACCATCCCATCCATCTCAGGCTGCATCTTCCAGTCAACAGCCACAGCCCCTTTCCCTCTCTCCTTACTGACACATAACAGAGACCACTACGTTCCAAAATCTCCATCTCTGCCTCTCAAAGGAGCCCAGAAGCAGCTGTGTGGCCCAACCTCTAGGGACTTCTCCTGGCCTGACAGACAAAAGTTCATCTAACAGTGATCCAGGACCAGCATGCTCAAGCAAAAGGAGAAATAATCCCTGTGACAATTACTGCTATGCTTACTTCATCTTCTCTCTCCTCATGAAAAGTTTCTTTTACTTTTAAAAGAGGGTGCATGAAAACTCTATAAAAATAGTTTGTTCCCAGAGTAAGAACGAGGAAATAGACCATGTGCATATGTGACTCTGAGCGAATGTCCTTGAGCCCACAACCATTTTCAAAAGCCTGTTGTGGAGAAAGGCTACGTACTTCCTTCCCACCGAAAGTCACAGACCCACCTAAGGCGGGGGGCAGGGAGGGCTGCCGCCAGGGAAGCAAAGCCTGAGTGCCCAGCCTCCCAGCTACCTACTGCAACCTCAGGAGCTGGACCCCCACCCCCAGGGATCCCAGTTACCTCAGAGCAGCTCCACAAACTGCAGACTGTTTGCTGAGTCCCCCCAACAGCTGTGTCAGAAGCACCAGAAAAGCTCACCATCCTGTTTTCACTTCCTGTTGGGGTAGGTTTCACTTCCTCCCAGCCTCATGTTGCTCGGGTCTCCAAAGAAGACAGGGTCTGGCAGAACTGAGGCAGCAAGTAGGCCTGTGTGTACGGGTGTGTGTGTGTGTGTGTGTGTGTGTGCGCGCGCGCGAGTGTTTATTTGCTTGAGGGGTGGTTTATCTGTGTCAGGTGCATTTTGTGGAAGGTTTCTGTGTGCATCTTTGTGTGTGTGCATGTGGGGGTTATGTACGTGTTTGTGGGACAATTATATGCATCTTTTATGTGTCTATGTGTTTCTGTGAGTTTATGGGCATGTGTGGGCTTATATATGTTTGGGGGGAAGATGTATGTGTGTTTGTGTGTGAGATGTCATTGTGGGGTACAGAACATAGTTTAGACAACAAGCACCACAAAGAGGCACTCCAAACTCTGCTCATAAACTTTGGGAAATAAATCCTTCCACAAAATGTGACTGTGAACTGTGGGGCAGCCCACTAGACCGCAAGTAAAAAGGTAGATATAATAGAAGGTATATGTTTTAGGGGGGAAATAAGGGATCTGGGGGCAAGGCGGTTGAGGAAGTAGGGAGGGATGAGGCAGATCTAGGAGGTCCTGAGGGAGAGCTGAGAGATCGAGCACTGACACACTCAGATGCCAGGGTCAGGCCTACCTTCGAACCCTGGCCTGGCCATTTGCAGCTGCGTGACCTTGGCCTTGTTATTTAAACTCTCTACACTTCAGGGGCACCTGTGTGGCTCAGTCGGGTGAGCAACTGACTCTGGTTCAGGTCATGAATTCACATTTGTGAGTTTGAGACCCGCGTTGGGCTCTCTGCAGTCAGTGCAGAGCCTGCTTCAGATCCTGTGTCTCTGTCACTCTCTACCCCTTCCCCACTGGTGTTTGCTCTCTCTCTCTCATTCTCTCTCTCTCTCTCTCAAAAAAAAAAAATTAAACTCTCTATACTTCAGTTTCCTGATCTGAAAGTGGAAGTCATAAAAGCAATGACTACATGCAGTCCACTGTGAGAACTAAATGAGGAATGTGTGCAGAGTGCCCAGTGAGTTGTACAAAATGCTATGGTAAGTTCTCAAGGAACTAGCTGTTGCCATTACTGGAAATAACTTTTGCAACGTATCATCCAGGTCAAGCTAAATCAGACATGAGAGACTGTACCAGTGACTTCCACGGCACATGCTTGCCCCACCTACTTGCCGTGTGCCACTCTCCTTCCTGGCCCCCTCTCGAGGCCGTCTGCCCCCAAAGACACCCACAAACCCTCCAGCACTTCCGCTTCTGCAGCTCCTGAATGTCTGCAGCCTCAGGGGCCCCTGACATCATCTTCTCCAAACAGTAGAAAGGTCATCTGTTTCATAAACAGCAAGAAATCCCAAAGTGAAAATACAGAGGCATTAGGAATTCCTTCACCACAAGTTCAACATTCACTTGTTCAAAAGTCAGTGAGATCCAAAGAAACAAACAAGTAGTAAAGACAGACAAAATTGACTAAATACAAGAGAAAGAGGCCAAATAGCCAAATTTTTAAAAAATTTAATGTTTATTTTTTTTTAATGTTTTATTTATTTATGAGAGAGAGAGACAGCATGAGCAGGGGAGGGTCAGAGAGACAGGAAGTTACAGAATCTGAAACAGGCTCCAGGCTCTGAGCTGTCAGCACAGAGCCCGACATGGGGCTCGAACCCATGAACTGTGAGGTCATGACCTGAGCTGAATTCGGACTCTTAACTGACTGAGCCACCCAGGTGCCCCAATGTTTATTTATTTTTGAGAGAGACAGAGTGTGAGCCAGCAAGGGGCAGAGAGAGAAGGAGACACAGAATCTGAAGCAGGCTCCAGGCTCTGAGCTGTCAGCACAGAGCCCGATGCGGGGCTCGAACTCATGAAACGCAAGATCATGCTCAGACGTCTAACTGACTGAGCCACCCAGGTGCCCACAAATCACTAAATTTTGAACATAAATCATTAGAAGATTTTTTTAAGATACCAGATCAGAGCAAGATAAAGCTTTTCTTGGGGCGCCTGGGTGACTCAGTCAGTTAAGCATCCATCTTCAGCTCAGGTCACAATCTCGCATGAGGTTCATGCTTTCGAACGGTGTGTCAGGCTCTCAGAAGTCAGCACAGAGCCTGCCTCAGATCCTCTGTGCCCCTCTCTCTCTGCTCCTCCCCAACTCACGATCTCTCCCTCTCAAAAATAAATAAACATTAAAAAAATAAAAAGATAAAACTTTTCTTTCCAAAAGCTTTAGTTAAAAGTAAGACTTAATGTTCACATCCCAAAGGCTCTGGAGACTCCAGCTCACGGCTGGGCCAGAAAGTGCAGTGAGCCAGGGGAGGGAGGGCTGTGGAGTCTTGAGGCTGGAGATACTGGTTAGGCTGAAGGTGGTTGTGCAAGGGGAGAGGGGACCCAGATCTTGAGACAGAAACAAGGAGGGGAAGGGCGAGTGCATACCTGGACACAGGACCAGAAGCAACGAACCCAAGCAGCGTCAGACCCAGGAGGCTGACCAGCAGAATGGGCACACCTGTCTCCCTGGAGGTGTGGCTGGAAGCACTGGGTAGCAGAGCAAGCCCCAGTGTTCGACGACGGTGAGGACATGCTGGAAGAGTATTCCGCCAACTACAGAGACCATAAAATATGGAACAGGGCTCTGCGTTTTATGCTTTATTGAGGACAACCGTCAGAAGCAGAACTGGCTTTGTGTTCAGAATCTGAAAATCTATAGGGCAGAAAAAGGAACCAAAGCACCTTTCAGTGACTACAAAGCCTAACCTAAATGGAATGAAGTCTGAAAGGACAGGTGGGTTATGACCCTAAACTGGAAACAGGAGAGATATTCAGAAGCGAAGATGGTGTATAGGCCCATAAATATTTGAGAGCTATTTTCATTACATTACATTTCCTTCTCCCTTCAACATCCTGAATCACATGCCGTTGCTACATGTAACATGTGGCAAAGTATAGGAGAGTTACTTACGGTTGAAGGTTTGAAATGCAGGATCTACCACTTTTTTTTTTTACAGCTTATTTATTTAAAAAAAATTTTAATGTTTTTTATTTTTTTTTGAGAGAGGGATAGAGACAACATGAGCAGGGGAGGGTCAGAGACAGACGGAGACACAGAATCTGAAGACAGGCTCCAGGCTCTGAGCTAGCTGTCAGCACAGAGACCGATTCCAGGCTCGAACCCACGAATCGCGAGATCATGACCTGAGCCGAAGTCGGACACTCAACCGACTGAGCCACCCAGGCTCAAGTTTATTTATTTTTGAGAGAGAGAAAACGAGACTGTGAGCAGGGGAGGGGCAGAGAGAGATGGGAGACAGGATCCAAAGTGGGCTCTGCATGCACTGTCAGCACAGAACGCAATGCCAGGCTCGAACTCACAAACCATGAGACATGACCTGAGCCTAAGTCAGACGCTTACCAACTGAGCCACTCAGGCACCCCTGGATATACCACTTTTATAGAAGATAAGTACATTTTCTGACCCTCAGAGTTAAAAGAGATTAAATGATAACAGCTAAAACTTCTTGAGTATTATATATATTTCCTAATTTAATCATTTAGTTGTCATATAAGGTAGGGACTATTACTAGCCCTCCCTGACAAGTGAGTACACTGAACTACTGGAGAGAGCTTAGGTCACTTGCCCAAGGTCACACAGCTGGTCATGAGTGGAGTGTGGACTTGAACTCAGGCAGTTTCTACCTTCCTGCGGGCAAGGAAACAGGTCTTCAAGGTGGCGGGGAGCCACTGGTGTGGGAGAGTATGGCCCTTGAGACAGAAGGGCAGATCCTGGAAGGAGAGCCCAGTTAGCAAAGGTGGGACACAGGATCAGGTATTATCGGACATAAGATGATTTTTTCAGATACTGGAAGCTTGTGCTTTCATTTCATTCATTCATTCACTTATTTTTAATGATTATTCGTTTATTTTTGAGAGAGAGAGGCAGAGAAGGAGACAGAATCCCAAGTAGGCTCTGCACCATCTACACAGAACCCAACATGGGCTCAAACCCATGAACTGCAAGACCATGACCCGAGCCAAAACCAAGAATCGGACACCCAACCACCCAGGGGCTTGGAGCTTGTGCTTTTAATAGCCAAAGCAAAAAAGCTTAGCTCTGGGGCGCCTGGGTGGCTTAGTCGGTTAAGCGTCCGACTTTCGCTTAGGTCATGATCTCGCGGTTCGTGGGTTTGAGCCCCGCGTCGGGCTCTGTGCTGACTGCCAGCTCAGAGCCTGGAGCCTGCTTCAGTCTGTGACTCCCTCTCTCTCTGACCCTCCCCTGCTCACGCTGTCTCTCTCTCTCTCTCTCTCCTAGAAATAAATTAAAAAAAAAAAAAGTTTAGCTCTTTCAAGGAATTGTTGATTGATTTTGAAAAAACTTCTTAACATCTATGAGCTTAATGACTTTATCTGCAATAAGGGGAGGATAACAATGCTCCTCCTACTAAGTTTTTTTTACCAGGTAAGTGGGTGTGTGCGTTAAATAATGCACGTGAAAATATTTCTAAAACTATAAAGTAACTATGCAACTATGCAATAGAAGTAATGTTCCCTATCTTTTTAAACTTTTTTCTGGCTTCTTAGAGCATGATGAACATGAGTTGACCTTTCATTGATAAGTCAGGATCATCATTATGAACGTTTATTATTATACCTTGTCTTGCTGTCATACCATCACTATATTTAGTAATGTTACTGTGACACTGTTTGATCCTGTCTTAAATGGCAGGGCTCGTATATACTTTTTATATGATTTTTCTGTTCCTACCCATGCAGTTAATGTTTACTTCTGGTGGGTCTCTTATCTAGTGATCTTCCCTGTAATGTGCTACTCCTTGTTGACTGTGGACTGAAGAGCCAGATAACTAAACTTGCAAGGAACATGAGTCCTAAGTGAGACCTTCTCCAATTGTCTTATGAGTCAGGGTATATTCATAAATGCATGGACTGACTTTCAGTTACAGATGGGAGATCAAACACATAAATTAACCTTAATTCCCCTCTAAAGCTGCACTAAAATGACAGCGGTTTGTTTATTTATTTATTTTAAACGCTTATTTATTTTGAGAGAGAATGTGGAGAAGGGTCTGAGAGAAAGAGAAACAGAGAGAGCATCCCAAGTGGGCTCTGTACTGTCAGCACAGAGCCTATTTGGGGCTCCATTTCACAAAACTTAAGATCATGACCAATCAAGACTTGATTGCTGGGGTGCCTGGGTGGCTAAGTCGGTTAAGCATCCGACTTTGGCTCAGGTCATGATCTCCTGGTTTGTGAGTTGGAGAGGCTCTGTGCTGACAGCTCGAGGCCTGAAGCCTGCTTTGGGTTCTGTGTCTCCTCTCTCTCTCTCTGTTCCTCCCCCACTTACACTCCATCTCTCTCTCTCTCTCTCTCTCTCTCAAAAATAAATAAAGAAAAAAAAAAAGAGTTGGTTACTTAACTGACTGAGCCACACAGGTACCCCAGAGATATTTTTTCTAAAAGCATATTCCCATAACGATGAAGAAACCAGGAATGGAGAAAATAGCAAAATACTTTGGAAGCTGGAAGGTAGATAAACAAGTGCTAATAACTTAGAAGACGTAAAAAGGAGAATCTTAGGGGGCACCTGGGTGGTTCAGTCGGTTAAGCACTGACTTCAGCTCAGGTCATGATCTCATGGTTCATAGGTTTGAGCCTCAAGTAGATCTCTATGCTGACAGCTCAGAGCCTGGAGCCTGCTTCAGATTCTGTATCTCCCTCTCTCTCTGCCCCTCCCCTGCTCACATTCTGTCTCTCTCTCTAAAAAATAAATAAACATTAAAAAAATTTTTTTAATAGAAAAAGCTATAATCTGGGACATCTGAGTGGCTCAGTCGATTAAGTGTCCGACTTCGGCTCAGATCATGATCTCACAGTTTGTGGGTTCGAGCCCCATGTCAGGCTCTGTGTTGACAGCTAGCTCAGCCTGGAGCCTGCTTCAGATTCTGTATCTCCCTCTCTCTCTCTGACCCTCACCTGCTCACGCTCTCTCTCTCTCAGAAATAAATAAAAAAACATTAAAAAGCAAAAGCTAGAATCTTAAACCAGCAGTGAGTACAGCTAAGAAACAACCTTGGGTGTGTCTGGAAGTAGGGTGAAGGCAGATTCAGAACAGGAGGAACAGAAGAATGACTGGAAACCTTTTTTTTTTTAATGTTTATTAATTTTTGAGACAGAGTGCAGAGTGTGAGCAGGGTAGGAGCAGAGAGAACGGGAGACAGAATCCTGAACCGCTCCAGGCTCTGAGCTGGCAGCACAGAGCCTGCTGTGGGTCTCAAACTCACAAGCCGTGAGATCATGACCTGAGCCAAAGTTGGACACCCAACTGACTGAGCCACCCAGGCACTCCTGGAAACCTTCTAAAGCAATGTCTAGGAAAAAAGCCATGCAAACTAGACCTTTTTTTTTAAGATTCTATTTTTTTAAGCCATCTACACCCAGCATGGAGCATGAACCCATGACCCCAAGATCAAGAGTCACACACTCCATTGACTGAGCGAGCCAGGCCCCCGAATTAGACCATTTAAACACAAGGACAAAACCAAACCCCTAGAACCAGAGATGATCTTCCTGTACAGAGTACTGCAGATTTGTTCTGGGGGAAGAGTAAAACAGTTTCTGGCCTAGTTAAGGACAGTGTGCCCTGCTAAAAATGAAGATAATATTGAAATTTTGCACACTAAACAAGCCTTTTTTCCCTACTGGTCTCTCAGCCATCAGCAACCAACTTCATACCCACTGTGAAGAAAAGGGAAAAGCCTTCCCTGGGGCTTTCACCAGCCCCCAAGAATAGCCCTAAAGATCCTGACAGGGGTTTACTGAATCACCTTATAGTAGATGGTATGGCCAACAACCACCTCTCCCCCATGTACACAGAGCTTGTAGCATTACCCCACTCTTAAACAGAAGCAGACATCCAGGAGCCACTATATTTGAGGAATGTATTTTATGACAGAGCAAAAAAGTATCTTGGAAGGAAGCAAAGAAAACTCCATCTTACATTATTAGTGGCAGAAAGGTAAAAGAAGGTACTGTACCCATGAAACAAGAACAGGATGCTATAAAGAAGGGATAGCCAAAGGGTGAAAAATAACTTGGCAGGGGCACCTGGGGGGCTCAGACAGTTAAGCATCTGACTTTGGCTCAGGTCATATCACAGTTCGTGAGTTTGAGCCCCACATCAGGCTCTCATGCTGTCAGCACCAAGCCTGCTTGGGATCCTCTGTCTTCCTCTCTCTCTGCCCCTCCCCTGCTGGTTCTCTCTCTCTCTCTCTCTCAAAATAAATTTTAAAAAATAACTTGGCAAAAATGAAAGAGAGTAAAAATGAAAAAAACTAGAGAAAAATTGAATGATAAGGTTAANCATCATCTTCTCCAAACAGTAGAAAGGTCATCTGTTTCATAAACAGCAAGAAATCCCAAAGTGAAAATACAGAGGCATTAGGAATTCCTTCACCACAAGTTCAACATTCACTTGTTCAAAAGTCAGTGAGATCCAAAGAAACAAACAAGTAGTAAAGACAGACAAAATTGACTAAATACAAGAGAAAGAGGCCAAATAGCCNCTCTCTCTCTCAAAATAAATTTTAAAAAATAACTTGGCAAAAATGAAAGAGAGTAAAAATGAAAAAAACTAGAGAAAAATTGAATGATAAGGTTAACATCTTCCAGAAGACAAAGGAAAGGAAGATTGAAGGGAAAAGATTTTTTTTTTTTTAAAGAATAAATAGCTGAGGAGCGCCTGGGTGGCTCAGTCGGTTGGGCGGCCGACTTCGGCTCAGGTCATGATCTCAAGGTTCGTGGGTCCGAGCCCTGCATCGGGCTCTGTGCTGACAGCTTGGATCCTGGAGCCTGTTTCAGATTCTGTGTCTCCCTCTCTCTCTGACCTTCCCCCACTCATAACCCCTCTCTCTCTCTCTCTCTCAGAAATAAATAAAACGTTAAAAAAAAAGAAGAAACAGCTGAAAAAATCAAATGTAGAAAAACTGCATGTTGCAGAAGGAGAAAACACAGTGGAGAAAAACCAAAGAAACCATTCAAGAAAACATCTTAGAACAGAAAGACGTGTGTCTAGACCGAAAGGGTTCTTGGCAAACCCACCAATCAGATGAAAATGAACCACACCAAGGCCATCATGGTGAGGTCGGGAACACTGCAGGCAAAGTGAATCCAAATAATTTATAACAAGAGGGTGAACCAGAAGGAAGGAATTCAGGGGATCCAGGAGAAACAGAGGAGCCAACACAAGAGAGGGACAGAGGAGGTTCCCAGCTTCATAGAGAAAGATCCAGAGCCAGGAGCCCTGAGTGGTGCTGCATCCCTGAGGGCAGCCAGTTTTGAGCAGCTGGAGCTGGAAGGAGAGCCTCTGGGGAAGCATTTTGTCAGGGAAATTAGTAGAATACCTAATATGTTTGATTGTATTAAGAGTTTCCAAGAAGAGAATTTGAGGATGAGTAAGGGGAAAAGATAGAGAAAACTAAATAAAACAAACAAGAAACAATTACTAATTCCATTAAATAGATTGTGCTGAAATGGTAAAGTTACCATTGTGAAGTACATAGCTCAGCAGTGTCCATGCATGATTACCAACACAGCACCGAATATAGAGCTAACAAAATCAGGGGCCCCTGGGTGGCTCAGTCGGTTAAGCATCTGACTTCGGCTCAGGTCATAATCTCACAGTTCGTGGGCTCGAGCCCCGCGTCGGGCTCTGTGCTGACACCTCAGAGCCTGGAGGCTGCTTTGGATTCTGTGTCTCCCTCTCTCTCTCTGTCCCTCCCCTGCTCGCTCTCTGTTTCTCTCTCAAAATAAATAAATAAACATATTTAAAAATTTAAAAAAAAGAACTAACAAAATCATACAAATACATGGGGATGACGGAGAGATAGGAAAATGTGGGTGTGGCGGTAGGATTAGGGGGAAGCGCTGACAGATACCTAAATCTTCTACAGTGGGAAGCCTACAGCTAATGCCTTAAATAAAATAAATGGAGGATAGCAGTGTAAACAGTTATTAGGGATATGGAGGGAAATGCTAAATGATTCAGTTGAAAGACTTGGAGAGCACTGCCTCTGGGGAGAACAGCATGGCTGGTGTGGGGGCTGCAGGGTAGGGGTCAGCCTTGTGGGACCCTCTGACTCTAGAACAATGGGCCTGAGTGCATGGCCCCAGTCAGACTGCCTTCTTCCTGTTTTTCAGGCTGCAGGGTCTGCCAGTGAAGTGACCTTGCTGAGTAGAGAGATGAGTGGTGTCATACACAAACCAAAAGCATTACACCCCAGCAGAGCTCAACAGACAGTCACCACCCAAGGACTGGAGAATTCCTATGGAGGAGCCATTTCATGTTTCTAAAAGGCAAACTCTGAAAAGTAAGACTGAGGGATCCAACCATTTATCACCCTTGAAATTATTTGCTCAGTGTCTACCTTCTCTGTCAGATTGCAACGCTTAGTAAATACATGTTCAAAAATGGTTAACATTTATTCAGCACTTACTGTGTGCCAGACACTATGCTCAAATGCGTTACCAACATTGTCTCATGTGGTCCTAGGGACAACTCTGTGAGGTGGGAAATCTACCTATTTTACAGATTCAGAAGTACAGCCCCAAATCAGAAAATATTTTATGCCAAGCAGACAGACTCAAAGGACCATGCCCTCCACCACTCTGTTCTACTGCCTTCTGTTATCTTTTTCTAAATGTACTTCTTTTTTCCAGCTCTATTGAGATATGTGACATTGTCACATATCACTGACATATTTCATTGGTAAGTTTAAGTTGTACAACATGATGATTTGATATATGTATGTATTGTGAAATAATCACTACAATAAGGTTGGTTAACACATCCATCACTTCACATAATTACTAGTGTGTGTGGTGACAATACCCAAGATTTACCTCTTCCCAACTTTAAGTATATGCTACAGTGTTGTTAACTATCATCACCATGCTGTGTATTAGATCCCCAGGACTTAGTCATCTTCCTTCCATGTTCCCTTGCTCCTTGCTGAATTCCCAGTGCCTTGCAGAGTGCTTGCACATAGTAAGTGCTCAATAAAGACTTTAAAAAAAAGTTTATTTATTTTGAGAGAGACAGAGTTAGCGTGAGCAGGGAAGGGGCAGAGAGAGAAGGAGAGAAAGAGAGAATCCCAAGCAGGCTCCAAGCTGCCTGTGCAGAGACTGATGTGGGGCTCAATCTCACGAACTGTGAGATCATGACCCGAGCTGAAATCAAGAGTCGGATGCTTAACAGACTGAGTCACCCAGGCACCCCTAAATATTTGTTTTTATTGTCCCTTTTGTTGGGATACAAACACTGAAAGGGAACCTATAGAGAGAAGCCTTTCAGCTCATGGCTCTCTTGATATTGTAACACAGTAACTGAGCAAACTCTGATATCTCAGACTACTTTGCTCAACCTTGCCTTTTTTACCTCCTCTCCTCACAACACGTGATCCTCTTCCAGTTTTCTCTTCTTCATTAAGCAGCACCTTCATCCACTCGATTACCTCTGTCAAAAACCTGTAGAAGACGAGGAGTCGGCTGATGCTGTCCATGTCTCCCATACCAAACCTTGGCCAGACCCTGCCTAGCTCGGTGCATAGGTCTCATCATCTACATCTTCCTCCACCATCGCAACCCCAGCACGAGGCCCCGACATCTCTCACCTGCTCTACATCAATAGCTTCCACTGTGTCCCCATTCTATTTATCGACCCGATCTAAAAGCACAAAATTTCAGCATGTCCCTCATGTTCCTTCCTGCTGAAAACCCACTACATTAAGAGTAAAACCCAAACTCCTTTTCTTGACCTACTTGGCCGTGTTTTATCTGGTCCTGGGACTATATCTCCACCCTCTCTCCCCACTTGCTCCCTTTTGGCCACTGGCCAACATTCTTGTAGCATTTCACGTATAGTGAACCCTTGCACTTCTAAGAGTCTTCAAGTGTGATTCCCTCTGCCTGGAATGGCCTCTCCCCTCCTCTACTAGGCCAACTCCTGTTCATCCTTCAGGCCCCATGTAAATGCTTTTCCTCAAGGAAGGTTTCAGCGAACACTCTGCAATCTAAATATATTTCCTCTGTTACACTCCTCATAATACCCTTTCTTTTTCTTCCGCAGTATGTGCTCAATTTATAATTTTGTATTTATATATTTCCATGATTGCTTATTAATATACATCTTCATATTGGAAATTGCTTGAGGGCTCTCTGAACGGTCGTTTACTGCTTTGTCCTTTAGGAATACACAGTGCCAAGCCCGGAGTAGATACCTCACAAACATCTGCTGCAGGCAAGCAAGTGTAGGCAGGAATGTACACATGAATGAATGAATGAATGAATGAATGAATAGAGGAAAAGAAAATTCTGAGTGTTTGCTGCAGGTAGTAGACATTTGAGTTTTCTGAACTTGGTGTAATGGAGATGAGGTAAATGAGATCAGTTGTCTTGCAAAGGGTGGCGAGTCAGCACGGACATTCACCTACATGGCCTGTTTCTATCTGCAGAAAAAGTGTTGTAATCAATAGTTGAGTCTACGTCAGTGATGTAGATAGTGCCCTCTAGAATTGTGCAGGTCTCATCTTTCACAATTGCACATGGTAGCCATGGTAGCCTGATAAATGCCAATGGCGTATCGATAAGGGCTGGATGTTCTTTGTTTTTCATTTGATCCATCTTCGGTGAACCACTGAAGGATCTTTAGGAACCAAACCTTGGCCTAGAGTCACCTTATCTTCCATTGTTTTGTTTCTAGTCTCTAACACATGCTTTGCAAACACCAACATTTACCTTTGCCCTCTCCACAGGTTTCTCTGTTCCATTCTTATTTTTCTCTTCCTATTTTGGGGGGAGCAGAGTGGCAGTTTTTTCTTTATTATACCTATCATATCTGATGAGCCTGGATTCTGGTCCTTTGCTCTGGCTGGTTCAGAGATTCAATCATGCCGATACCCTGGCCTTGCCACCTTCAAAGTGGGTTCTGAATCCAAAGACAAGAAATGGCCTCTAGTGTGACTGTGCACATTTTGGCCAGCATTTTCTCTACTATAGACATGAGGACCTTAGCCTTCTTGGGGTGAAGGCCTTTCATCACCCTGCGTGGACTGGTAAAGCAGGACCACCTGCACCTTCTGGCTCGGTGGTTGCTGTGTGATTCTTGAGCAAGGTGGGTAAAGGGCCAGCTGCCTTGGAAATCCAGATATCTACCCAACTGAGTATTTTCTTTAAGTAAGCTCTATACCCGGGGCGCCTGGGTGGCTCAGTCGGTTAAGCATCCAGCTTCAGCTCAGGTCATGATCTCATGGTTCATGGGTTCAAGCCCCACATCGGGTTCTGTGCTGGCAGCTCAGAGCCTGGAGCCTGTTTCAGATTCTGTGTCTCCCTCTCTCTCTGCCCCTCCCCTGCTCATGCTCTGTCTCTGTCTCAAAAATAAACTATTAAAAAAAAAAAAGTAAGCTCTATACCCAACATGGGCTTGAACTCCTGACCCAAGATCAAGAGGTGCACGACTGAGCCAGCCAGACACTCCTCACTGGCTGAGTATCGCCTCCTCCAAGGATTCCATTCTGTTTGTCTAGCCTGCAAAACACAAGCCCTTCCATGGTTTTCTCCTCTCTGAAGGAGAGACATTAGTAAAGCAAATCAGATCATGTCACTTTTCTAAAAACGTTCCAAAAGTTTCCCAGAATACATCACTAGCTTTATTGCTCACCCCACAATGTCCTGCTAGTCATACCAAACTCCTCACCATTCCCCGAACAAGCCAGGCTCCTGTTGGCGTCCAGGCCCCGGCACATAGTCACATGGAAAGGTTTTTCCTTCCCCCTTGCCTGGCCAACTCCTACTTTCCAATCTCAGCTTGTACTGCTTTGACTCCTAAAGTCTTGGCTCCCTCGGGTGCTGGTCAGGTGTCCCTCTCGTGCTCAGCCCCCATCTTAGCACTAACAGCAACCACACCGAAATGTTCCAGGTACCTGTGCGTTTCTACCTCGAAGACGCACCTTCTTTGACAGCAGAGACTCTCACTCACCAAGCACTGTGCTCGGCACCTTATAACTAAATGACTCCATTGACGTTTGTCCAGTGGATGAACAAGTGAATGCAAGAAGCCACCTTGTTTCCCTCACCTCTTCCAGGCTTCAGTTCTTGTCACTGAGGGAGCATCAGGAACAGGGGCTTAGAGCTGAGCCTCTGTTACTCTGATTTAAGTAGGTCTTTTATCCCCAAAGTATACTTCCTTATCCCTGTTCTACATGTCTCCACCTCTTCTTTAGTCCCCAAAACTCCATCCAGAGCCTTCCAATATGACTATTCAGGGGGATCCTGGGAGGCACTTGTGCAAGGGGACAGAGAGAGACAGAGGCACAGAAAGGCACCGAGGTAGAGACGAACAAGGAGCAAGAGCATCGTGGTTCCGGACAGCCTCTTTTGTGCTCTGCCCTTTCCCTCCCAACACCTCCCAAATCTGTGAAGGACATACTGTTGTCTCTTTCCTGGGAGGTCTGGCCACCGAGGCCCCAAGGCTTCAACAGCCAGTGCATCTCATCAGTTCTGGGGCTACCAAGAGGCTGGACCAGGTTAAAACAGCGATAGCCATGGGCTCAGCCCAGGACGGGGATCATTCCACGTAATGCTCACAGTGACCTTGGGAGGTAAGCAAGCCGTTTATCCCCAGTAGGCAGGTGAGGAACCTAAAGTCCAGGGAGTCAATAAACTCCATCCAGGTCCCATAATAAGGGGCTGAGCCAGGACCACTGCACTACACCTACTCTGTGCTTAAAGCCCTCTAGGGGAGGAAAACAAAGTGTGTGAAAAATAAAGCACACAAAGGATCATCAGAGGGAAGAGGGGTTCTGGAGCAAGGACTACATATGAACCTCAGTCCCCTACACCAAGAGGGGCCAGGAGGCCATGTGTACATCACCGCTCTGGAGAATGAGTTGACAATGCCCACCACACGTGCCTGCACCACCTTCTTACTGGGCACTTCTATTTGCCCTTCCCTCCCATGACTGTCCAGGGGCCAGTATGGGCTCTCAGGCCACTTGCTTTCCATAGGATCCTATGGTCAATGCTTCCAGTCATGCAGACATAAGAATGTGGGTCCCAGCTCTCCAGTTCTCAACCTTGACTGCACTTTAGAATTACCTGGGAAACTTTTATACGCCACACACTTCTAAGCCCCACCCTAGACCAATTAAATCTTGATCCCTGGGCTTGGGTCTTGGATAGTGTTTTTTTTTTTTTTTTTTAATTNACTGACTAAGCCACCCAGGCGCCCCTTTTTTAAAAGCTTCCGTGCAGCCAGAGCAAAAAACCATTGCATTTCAGGAAACGGGTCCACATGGAAAAATTAAATTGCAATATATGGCATTATCTACACACATAAAAGACCCAAATTCTTTGGGGGTCAGAGAAAGGAGTTGGTGACAGCCTCATAAAGGAGGTGAGATATGATGTGACCCTGAGCAACACCCAGAAGGAGGAGGGAGACCCCAGAGGAGGCAATGACAGGAACTTGTGCTTTCCTCCTCCTCCTGCTACATGGGGCCCATCCAGACTCTTCCACTCCCCACTGACATTTTCCCTGGGATGAAGGTCAGCAAAGGCAAGCTGAGCGGAGTTCCAAGTATGAAGGTTTATTCTGGGTGCCTCCACCTGTCTCCACGTCTGCAGCTTCTCCTAAGGAGAGATGCGGATGGCACAGGCTGAGCCCAGGGAACCAGCTATGAGGTGTGGCCATCTGTCTTCTGAGGCCCACACCCTCCTTACTCCCCTCTCCAGATGCTGATGACAGTGTGCTTGCAGCTCTGTTTTATGGAGAGAAACTGAGGTCCCCTGGAGGAAATCTTTTTTTAAATCTTTATTTATTTTTGAGAAGGAGAGAGACAGCATGACCATAGGAGAGACAGAGAGAGACAGAGACAGGCTCCAGGCTCTAAGTTTTCAGCACAGAGCCCAACATGGGGCTCAAACTCACAAACTGTGAGATCATGACCTGAGCTGAAGTCAGACGCTTAACCAACTGAGCCACCCAGGTGCCCCCATCACTGGAGGAAATAATCTGTGGACAGTGAGACACCATAAATTCCAAGCTGAGGGTAAATTACCACAGTTGGTGGAGGAGGTGGGTCAGAACGGACAATAGGGCCATCTCTGTCTTCAAAGCATTCCCCCAATAGGGGTAAGAATACCTCCATAATTATGACCTACTTTTCAAGACTGACCAGAAGCCCCCTAAGACTTTCCCCACAGCCTCTCAGTAGTGCTGGTGACCAGGGTAGAGTCAGTCCCTGTGGGCTCAAGATCAGGGCATGGGGGTTGTGTGTGCCTGCATGCCGCCCCTCACCACCCCCAACTGACCAAGAACATCATCAATTTGCATCTGGAATTGTCCTAGAAGTGTGTCGGAGCAACTACCTACGCAACAATTCCTTACCCTCACGCAAATGGAGAGATTTGGGGTGACTCCACCTCCAAACATGGAACCTGGGGAGTCTGTGTTAAAATGCAAATTCAAGGGTCTTAAATATTTTTAAAGGTGTAATACAAGAAACAAATTGCCCAGGGGCCAGAAGGATTACCTTTTATATGTAAATGCCATAATGTATCTTTAAATGCTGTTTTTGTCAGGGTGATGAGCTGACTCAGGCTGGAGGGAAGGGGCCACCTGGGTGGGCTCCAGTGCATAATAAAAACCCCCACCAGGATGGAGAAGAAAAAGGGGATGCAGTAACCCGGGAAAGTAGGTAAGAAATTCTGGGGGCAAGCCAGCTTGCCAGCTTGTAGAAAGACCCGATTCCCAGGGTCAGTAACTAAGGGAGACAAAAACTTTTACTTCCACCAGGAATCCGAGCGGTCATCTGAGACAAAACATAGGCCAGGAAGGTGTTATCTCAGAAACCAGAGGCAGGAACTCAGAGCAAATGGAGAGTTCCCTGACTTCTGGATGCACT
>NW_027529427.1:9038919-9041118 GCF_008692635.1 Crocuta crocuta
TCGTCTCCAACTCTCCTTTCCAGGAGTGTGCTCAGCCCTGGATTACCTAAATGTGGGGGCTACGGTGAATTTTATTTTGATATTCCCAGTGCCTGGCATTTATTAAGCGATCACTGATGAAGGAATGATTAATTATTTGCTTCTGTTTTCCTTCTCATCCATTCACCAAATATTTACTGAGGTCAGCCGTATGGCAGGCAATAGATTGCAATCAAGAGAGAGACAGAGCTTGAAGAAAGGATCAATTAATTCTACACGTGATAATAATTACATTTAGGGTATGCAAGGATAAGAAGAACATAGAAGGGAGACCCAACCCAGAACAGGGAGTACAAGACAGTACACCACAGGAAAAGACATTTCAGATAAATCTGAAGAGCGGATAGAAGTTAGCCAGAGGAGGGGCGCCTGGGTGGCTTAGTCGGTTGAGCGTCCGACTTTCGCTTAGGTCATGATCTCGCGGTTCGTGGGTTCGAGCCCCGCGTCGGGCTCTGTTGCTGACTGCCAGCTCAGAGCCTGGAGCCTGTTTCAGTCTGTGTCTCCTTCTCTCTCTGACCCTCCCCTGCTCACGCTGTCTCTCTCTCTCTCCCAGAAATAAATAAAAAATATTAAAAAAAAAAAAAAGAAGTTAGCCAGAGGAAGAAGTGTTCCAGGCCAAGAAAAGAGCAAAGGTCCTGAGGTAGAACGTTTAAGGAACTGAAAGAAGGATGGAAGTTGAGTGGCAGCAAAGGAAAGTAAGTAAAGAAAATGGTGTGAGGCAGAGAGGAAACCGTGCATATTCACCTCCCTCTAGAAGCCCTGCCCCTTCTGGCCACTGAGCGATTACAAGGAAATCCGTTCCAATGGGTTTAAAATAGATTTGCATGCATTCATCTCACTGCTTGTCCTTTTCTGGTCTTCCCAGCATCCAGGCCCTGTCTTTGTTTCTTGGTCTGCTTTTCCACAGCCCCTGAAACTGGCTTAGGGAGCAGCCCTCCTTTCCCACTTGGAAGGATACTGAATGGGCAGTAACCTCCCCCTGGGAGTGATTGGCAGTGGTGATAGCGGTGATAGTGACTTGCAGAGTGTTGGGGGGGGGGTGCAAATTCATCCTGGCCTGGTGAGTCACCAGAGAGAGTGTGAAGGGGGAGCTGAGCAGCCCCCGACCCCCACCCCGAGGAGCTCTTCCAGATACTTCAGTCACTTCAATCTCTTACTGAAGCTGGAGTTGAGGTCCCCTCGGACCGAATGGGAGGGAGCAGAGACTTGTGCTCATGGAGATGGGGGAATGAGCAAGTAGGAGATCAGCTTAAAACAAGAGGCAGATATGGGGCGCCTGGGTGGCTCAGTCGGTTGGGGGCTGGGCGTCCGCCTTCTGCTCAGGTCATGATCTCAAGGTTCGTGGGTTCCAGCCCCGCATCGGTCTCTGTGCTGGCAGCTCAGAGCCTGGAGCCTGTTTCGATTCTGTGCCTCCCTCCCTCTTTCTGCCCCTCACCCACTAGTGCTCTCTCTCTGTCTTTCAAAAAATAAATTAATTAAAAACAAAAAATAAGAGGCAGATAGCGTGTGCCTTGAGTGCCCGAGCTCTACTGTGAGCTGCGTTTACTGTTTCAGGTGAAGATGAAGCCAGACAACTGAACAAAACTCCGAGAAAATATGAGAGAAGGAGAGGCTACCCAGGAAGCCAGAGACCTCCCAAAGGCTCAAAAGAAGTGACTGTTTTGAGTCAGAGCTTGAACACTATCCAGGTCAGAAGGGAGTAATAACTGAGGACCCGAAATGGAATTTCCTTCTTTTTTCTTTTTTTAAAAATTGTTATTTTTAAGTAATCTCTACATTCAATGTGGGGCTCAAACTCACAACCCTGAGATCGAGAGTCACAGGCTCCACTGACTGAGCCAGCCAGGCGCTCCGGAATGTCCTTCTAGACAGGTTGGCACAGAGTGAGTTGGGGACAGGGTGGCAGCTTATACTTTCTTGAGGCACAACCTCAGGGGGTGCCATTCAGATCTATTTCAGATTAAGGGCACCCCTAGGCGGTGTGCAGTATGGGAGGCCAGTGGAGGAACAGTATGGTCAGAGGCCCTACAGAAAAGCTGGAAATGCCTTTGGAGGAGTTGAGACCTGTCTCCAGGTCTGGCAATGATTCAGATTTACAAATTTAAGCTAAACCTTTCATTTCCTGGGCTACTGCCCAGGGGTAAGCTGGGTTTCTATGTC
>NW_027529427.1:9041124-9046675 GCF_008692635.1 Crocuta crocuta
GGTAAAAAAAAAAAAAAAAAAAAAAAAAAAAAAAAGACGGAGAGCAGGAAACCTGGCTGGCTTGGTAGTCAGAGCACACAACTCTTGATGTCAGGGTTGTGAACTCAAGCCCCACATAGGGTGTAGAGAGTACTTAAAAATAAAATCTTTAAAAAAATAATAATAAACTTAAAAAAAAAAAGGGAAAATCAGTGGTCCCATGCAAGAATGAGATTTACGTAAAGGAAATCACTGACAGCTATTGACTGTAGCAGAACATTCTAAACAGACCAATAGTCCATCAGTAAAAGATAGATTAAGTAAATTATAGTATCTGTTTATGGAGAATTATGTTTCATAAAGATAGATGAAGAGTCACCTGGGTGGCTCAGTCAGTTAAGCATCCAACTCTTGATTTCAGCTCAGGTCATGATCTGGCAGTTCATGAGATCGAGCCCCAAGTAGGGCTTTATGATGGCAGCATGGAGCCTGCTTGGGATTCTCTCTCTCCCTTGCTTTCTGTCTCTCCCCGACTTACAAGCTCTCTCAAAATAAATAAACTTAAGAAAAAAAAAAAAAGATTCCCTCTCCCTCTGCCCCTCTCCTGCTTGAGCACGCTCTCTCTTTCTCTCTAAATAAATAAATAAATAAATAAATAAATAAAAGATAAATAAAGAACTTTCACTATGCACTGTAAGAAAAATATCTCTAAACTACATTTAAGTTAAAAAAAAAAAAAGCACAGCCCCAAAGTGTGAAGTGTGCAGCCTTCCATGTGAACAGGGAGAAGAGAGAATAATATATATTCATGACTGTGTTTGCAAAAAGCAACTCTGGAAGACTACTGATAAGCTAAGCGTGGCCCGCTGGTAGTTTGGGTGAGGAATCAGGAGTAGAATGTCTGTAAACATTTTATGTTATTCTGATTTTTTTCAACCACCTCACTTATTTGTGGTAGGCAGAATAACTTCCTAAAGATGCCCTAATCCTTAGGCCATGTGAATATGCTGTTTTATGTCATTTAGGTCACAGACATTAAAATGGGGAGATTATCTGGGTGGGCCCAACCTGATCACCTAACTTCTCACAGGCAGAGAGTTTCCCTGGTTGAAGTCAGAGAAATTCAGCAGAAGGGGGAAGAGACATTTGGGAAGGACTTGAGGGGCTACGTGGAAAGCCTGGGAAAGAAAGCAGTCACCCCTTGGAAACTGTCCCCAGCTGACAGCCAGCAAGGAAACAGGGACTTCAGTCCTGCAACCTCAAGGAGCTGACTACAACCAACAATGTGAATAGTTTGTTTATTCATGTATTTATTTTAATTTATTTTTTAAGTTTATTTATTTTGAGAGAGAGAGACACGTGTGCATGGGGCAGGGGCAGAGAAAGGGAGAGGCAGAATCTGTCACCGCAGAGCCTGGAGGCTGGAACTCATGAACCGTAAGATCGTGGCTGAGCCAATATCAAAGTCGATGCTTAACGGACTGGGCCACCCAGGCAGGCACCCCTCTTCATTTATTTCTAAAATTTTTAAATTATTTATTTTTTTAAGTAAGCTCTTTGCCTCACCGAGCCAGCCAGGTGCCCTCAGGTGAACAACTTTAGAAGCCAGCTATTCCCCTGAGCCTCCAGTGAAGAACGCAAGGCAGCCCTATCAGCACTTTGATTTGGGGGCTTGGGAGACTTTAAATAGAGCCCACCTGGACTTCTGACCCACGGAAATTGTAAGAAAATAATGTGTGCTCTCTTAAGTTGCTGTGTTTTAGGTAATTTGTTGCATTAGCAACAAACACAAATGGACTATTTTCAATATTTTTAAAAAATAATGTTTTTTCATTGGTGCTCAGAAAATCTCTTCCTTCTTTGTAATTTTCCCTCCTTAAGTGAAATTTAGAGCATGAGCCAAGATGAGGCTTGAGAGGGGTGCCTGGGTGGCTCATCTGGTTAAGAGTCTGACTCTTGATTTTGGTTCAGGTCATGATCTCATGGTTTGAGAGATCAAGTCCCACATTAGGCTCAGTGACGACAGCGTGGAGCCTGCTTGGGATTCCCTCTCTTTTCTCTGCCCCTCTACCACTCATGCTTTCCCTCTCTCTCTCTCTCAAAATAAAGAAATAATTAAAAAAAAAAAAAAAACCAGTATCTTAAAAAAAAAAGTCTTGTGAAAAATCAGGCTCAGTCCCATCTACATTTTAGGGCAAACTAGGTCCAAAGATTCACCACTGGCTCTATTTTGTCAATTCCTATTCAGGACTCTGATCCAGGCTTTCCTTACAGTCTCAAGAGAGCATTCAGAAGCATGGAAAAATCAAACGCTTAGTTACCAACACTCAAAGAGATATCATCGTCCATTATTCTAGCCCGGGATTCTCAAAGTTTCGGTCCTGGGCTACAATCATCATTGTCACTTATGCATTAGAAATGCAAAACCTCAGACTCTTCCTGGATCTACTGACCAGAAATGCTGTGGGTGGTGCCTGGGTTTCTGGGCTTTAACAAGGCCCCTACCCCCCATGATTCGAATGCTTGCTCAAGATTGAGAAACATCATATGTCCTAGACTGTACAATGCTATCTTCCTGTAAATGACTGGGAAGAGTGGGAGAGTTGGTAGAGGGAGAGAGTAGAGGCATTTCGGAAGGTGGGGAGGTTCCCAGATTCAACCTAGCACGTCTCCAAGTGCCCACTCATTCTCAAGGACTTAACAACAGAACGTTTGCTGTGTTGGATAAGCACAGCAGCTAGGTTAGGAAAACTTGGTGGGTACTAACAGGAAGTGGCAAGACACCCTTTCACAGAGGGTCAGCTCTGACTCAACACCGGCAGGCGCTGCCCCGACAACACAGTGTGGGTGGGCACCGTGTAGCCGGTACCATCCTCAAAAGTGCTATTTTACGTCAGTTAAAACCCTTCCAGAACACAAAGAAGGCATGCCTAAGTAAACCAAGAAGAGCTTGCAGTTATTAACTACAAAATGTTTTTTACAACCTGAACGGAGTTTGTGCGCTTAGCTCCCATCCTAGGTGGTTGGGCAAACATTGGCAAATGATGCCCCACAGCAGACCTGGGAGACAGGTGAGAAAGTGGCTTTTCTAGGTGTCTGCAGGAGAAAGGGAAGGGAAAGTCCGACAGGCACCCGAGAAAGAACTCTGGGGGCTAAGTTGTGAGGAGAGCCTGCCTATCCACAGACTCTGGGACTCCTGGATTGCAGGGGTGGATCTCTTTCTTGGTGGATCTCTTCAACAAACAGGCAATTGTCCAAATGGCCTGATCGGGACTCCACTCATTAGTTGCCTTTGGTGTTCTGCCTGTTTATGTCTCATCTATCTTTCCCCATGAATTGTCCAGACTCATATCTCAATATGGCCAGCCCTACATGCTGCTTCTTCTGGTGCCTACGAGCTCAGCCTGTTCCTGTCCCTCCCCCTGCACTGCTGATGGTGACGGCTTAAACTGCACGGCCCGTGGATGGACTGTCTCGTGCAGTCGTGTGTGCAAAGAGAACCAAGCCCTGGGAGGATGCTTTTAGGAGTCACCTCAACTGCGGGCAGCTTGAGCCTCTTACTTCCTTACATTGTGAGGTGACACATGTCACAGGGGTGCTCGCATGATGTGGGGCAGAATGTGACAGTGCGGAGAAGAGCTTGGACAGGCCAGTATCAGGGAAGGAATTCGTGATGGAGCCAGAGATCCTATTTGTTTGGTTTGTAGGGAGCATCAGAAAGAGTAAGCCCCAGTGGCGCCTGGGTGGCTTAGTCGGTTAAGCATCCGACTTTCGCTCAGGTCATGATCTCGCGGTTCATGGGTTCGAGCCCCGCATCGGGCTCTGTGCTGACTGCCAGCTCAGAGCCTGGAGCCTGTTTCAGTCTGTGTCTCCCTCTCTCTCTGACCCTCCCCTGCTCACGCTGTCTCTCTCTCTCTCCTAGAAATAAATAAAAATATTAAAAAAAAAAAAAGAGTAAGCCCCAGACACAGCTGGACTGTGAGACACAGCTGGACCATAGCATCCTTGTGGGAACTCCCCCACATGTGATACCTAACATGAGGGGTTTCCAGAAAGCTTGGGCACTTCATCTGTGTCAGAAGATACTTCTGCTGGGGAGGCAGAGGGGGGGTGTCTCAACATCTCTATCTGTATTGCTTTGCTATGACTGCCATGACAAAATAACACAATAACACAGACTGCATGCCTTAAACAACAGAAATTTACTTCCTCACAATTCTGGGGGCTACAAGTCCAAGATCAAAGGGTCAGTCAGTTGGGTTCCTTCTGAGGCCTCTCTCCTTGGCTTGCAGGTGGCCGCCTTCTCACTGTGTCTTCACACAGCCTTTCCTGTGTGTGTGCGCACCTGGTGTCCCTCTGTGTGGCCAAATTTCTTCTTCTTAGAAGGATATCAGTCAGATTGGATTAGGGCCCACTCTAATAGCCTCATTTTAACTTCTTTAAAGTTAATAGGGCCCTATATTCATCAACATATGAATTTGGGGAGGACACAGTTCATCCCCGAATACTACTGAGTAAGAAACAAGTAACATCAATCCATCTCCCCCCACTTTTTAATTTTATTTTTTAATTTTAATTTTTTAATTTTTTAAATTTATTTTATTTTATTTATTTATTAGGGGAGAGAGAGAGACAGCGTGAGCAGGGAAGGGTCAGAGAGAGAGGGAGACACAGACTCTGAAACAGGCTCCAGNAGAGTGGAGGACCGAGGGTCCGAAGCGGGTTCTGCTCTGACAGGCTGACACCAGCGAGCCTGATGTGGGGCTGAAATTCACAAACCGTGAGATCATCACCTGAGCCAAGGTGGGATGCTCAACGGACTGAGCCAGTCAGGTGCCCCCAACATCAATCCATTTTACTAGTTGAAGGAATCATGAAGAGAAGGCAGGGCTGGGTTCGAATGAGCAGAACAAGTTTAGATTGAAACACCATCTGCAACATTTCAGAAAGGTTGCTCTTGTCCCTTGTTAATGAAAGAAAAATCACTCCTTCATCTAGGAACTATTAATTGAGTGCCTCTCTGTGCCACGCATTGTGAAGGTAAAGCCATAAAAGCTGAGAACCAAGACCCCCACCACAATGCAGGTAAAGTCTGATCTAATCAAGAAGAATTTATTGAGTGGTGGAGGTTAAAGTGGATTCCAGTCCTGAAGAAGCTTGTAATTCTTGCCAGGGAGGCTGGACCAACTCCTATGATACAACAGGAACACCACCAGGCAATGTATAACCAAGTTCTCACTCATGCAGGTCAGACTTTAATTGCTGCTGAGACTCGGAACGAGGAGAAACAATGAGGCAGCGGGTCGAGAACAGCTCTGTCACTCAGACTGAAGCATTCATTAGTCTGAGCCACTGTTCATGCTGCAGATTTTTCTGCTCAGAACAGTAAAGGCCTTGGGGCCCCCAGGTGACTCCATCAGTTAAGCATCTGACTCTTGGTTTTGCTCAGGTCACGGTCTTATAGTCATGAGATCGAGCCCTGTGTCAGGCTCCAAGCTGACTGTGGTGGAGACTGCTAGGGATTCTCTCTCTTCCCCTCCATTCCCACCCCCCCCAACCCCCCGCCAAAAAA
>NW_027529427.1:9046689-9056316 GCF_008692635.1 Crocuta crocuta
CCAAAAAACCCAGTAAAAGCCAGTTAGAAAGCCTTGATCGCATGGATGACTCAAGACCTGCAGTTTCATTTCAAGTTTCTAAAATCACACGCCAAGCCTGGGTCTTGCTCTGCTCACCATTGTCCTATCCCCCACCTAACACCAAAAATGAGCTGAAAGCTTGCTCTGGGTGGCTTTCCCCCCTGCGACAGAGGACGAGAAAGGGGGCCCCCACCCCACCTATGCACACATACCTGACAGTGAGTCTCAACAGGACAGGCCGAATGAGCTCACATCTGTGCCCTGTTCCCAGCGCACCCCAAGCCCCTCAGTCCTCTGGGAGGGACCAAATGCTGGTAATCATGCCCTGTTTGTTTAGGAAGCTGGTGGCTCCTTATTGACTGAACAGGGCATCAGTTAACAGGATGTGGGCAGGAGGAGGAGCCTGGAGAATCAGAGAAAGACAAACAGAATCAGAGCGAGGCAGAGAGAGGACAGAGAACACAAGGAACTGAGGGCTAGAACAAACCACCTAGCTTGACCTGCGTTTCTCTCCCCACTACATTTCTAGGCCCAGGGGTCCAGATTGGCCTGGGAGTGCAGGCAGTGTCTTCCCGCTTTTCCTGAACCCCACACTCTCCCTCTGAAGGGCCCCTCTGTTTTCATCCCCAGTCCCCCTGTGCGTAGCTTGGGGAATGGCCCCCTCTTAGGTTTCTCGATGTGCTAGGGGCTCTTCCTTGGTGGGCTCTCGCCTCCTCTATGCAGAGGAGTCCACAGGGCAGTGGCCGGGCCCTAGTAATGACCAAAGTACCTTCCTTTCAGGTAATATGCTGGGAATATCTCTAAAAACTATCTGAACCAAGTAGATTAGAATTCACTTTCATTGGGAAAGCGAGCGTCTCACGAACCTTTCAGGAGCAACATGTATTGGGGTGGAGTGGAGACTATCAGGGCAAAATCAAACAAATGGAGATGGCCAGTGCGACTTCCTCATACCCCGGGACCCCAGAGTTCCAAGTGGCCCCAAGCCAGTGCCGGGTCTGACACAGCCCACTGTGGAGACAGAGAAACTAATTGCATGCAGAGGGTGGAGAGTCACAGATTCAACTTCTTGTTTGTTTGTTTGTTTGTTTGTTTGTTTGAGAGAAAGGGAGAGTGAAAGCAGGGTAGGAGCAGAGAGAGTGGGAGACACAGAATCTGAAGCAGGCTCCAGGCTCTGAGCTGTCAGCACAGAGCCTGGCACAGGGCTTGAACCCATGAACCATGAGATTATGACCTGAGCTGAAGTCAGACGCTTAACCAACTGAGCCATCCAGGCGCCCCATCATTCAACTTCTATGTCTCTGGTGTGCAACTTCCAAAGGATACCAGCAGTTCCTCGGAATTTGGCTTTAACTACAGGAACAGGAAGATGAGAATCACCCCCCCTTGAGTTCTTGAGGAAAAGAAGCCTAAACCTGAATTTCTCCAGAGATACTATTTCAGTTTTCTCTCTCTCCTGCTGTACCCGCACACAGCTCCTAGAAGCCCTGGGAAGTCCTGAATCTAAACTCTTTACGCTGAAAATGTGGGTTGAAAATTTGTGAGCACTGTGAACCTCCAAGGCGTAGGGAGAGCTCTCCTTCCACAGGTATTATGGAGCATTAGCAATGGTATTTTCAGTGCACCGCACTCAACAGCAGTATATAGCCCATCTCCCAGGAAGGAAAAGGAGAGACCCACAGTCCAGGCTCAAGATGGGTGGATACGCTTTGTGACAAGAACTCCTAATAATAAATGTATTATTACTTGAAGACTTCTATATGCCAGATGTTTTTACATGATATTTCATTTATTACTTTTTCAAAATGTTTTATTTATTTCTAGGAGAGAGAGAGAGAGAGACAGCGTGAGCAGGGGAGGGTCAGAGAGAGAGGGAGTCACAGACTGAAACAGGCTCCAGGCTCTGAGCTGGCAGTCAGCACAGAGCCCGACGCGGGGCTCGAACCCACGAACCGCGAGATCATGACCTAAGCGAAAGTCGGATGCTTAACCGACTAAGCCACCCAGGCGTCCCATGGTATTTCATTTAATCTACTAGGTATTATTATTAAGGTGAAAAATTTATACAATCTGAAGAGAAATCAGAGTATAGGTATTATTATTGCCATTCCATTGTAGAGATGAAAAAACTGAGTCTCAAGAAGGTAACTAGCTTAGAGAATTAACCTGCCTAAGGTCACATGGCTCGTAATGGGGGAAGATAGAACTGAACTCAAGGGACTCCATGGCCCACATAGTAACTATGAGGCTTTACTCCCTCTCTCATAAACTGATGTTGTAAATTCTCAGCTATCAGCAGTTTGGTCCCTTTAAAAGCCAAAAGCAGGTCTGGAAAGACCTTAGTAATAATATTCTAGTCCATACACAACAGGTCTATAGCCTACAGGTCAAAAAATTTTTTTTATTTTTTGAGACATATTTTACATAATTTATTTCATCTGTACAATTGAATGATCTTTAGTTACTTACCAAGTTAAATTGCAGAAGCATTATCTTCAATGCATTTTAGAACGTTTCCATTACCCCAATAATATCCTTTATACCCACTTACCTGCAATTCAAAATATGATCCACAGATGTTGTGTTTGGTCCACCTGATATTAAAAAAAATTCTTTTTGCTAGTTTTCTAAACTGAGACAATTTCATATAAAATTTTAAAATTTTAACCTTTTGAAAAATCAAGATTGAACAAAATTGGACCTTCCTTTATGCCAGGCAAAACTGGTAGCCGGCTCCTTTCAAACAAAAATGTACTTGCCAGTTCCTCATGAAATCAGTGAGGGGGCCCAGGAGGGGGCCCAGGACCATGGCCCCACATGCCTGTCACCACAGCCCCCGGCACCTGGCTGTATGGCTCTTGGCAGGTGGCAGAGCCGTTGTGGCTGCGTTGTTGTTACAAAGATAGTTTTTGGTTCCCACCAAAAAGGAGCGGCTCTTTTTACTTGGGCAAACTTCTGTGAAAGCAAAGCCACATGTCTTATTTTGAAACTTCATCAATAGGGTTTGTACTTGACGTGGCAAAGGAAAGCTCAGAGTTTTCTCCTTTTCTTGCTATCTCTTTGGAACCTACCTCTCCCTGCACATAAAGTTGGTATTTCTCAAATCTTGCTTTTTGGCTTAACTTTGCTAGACTCAATGCAGACACACTTCTCAGGGAGCTCGTGACAGAGCTGATTGGAGGGGGACCAATCAGTATTTAGTTACAATCAGCATTTAGTTACAATTAGTATTTAGTTACTAAGGTAGACATTGCTGGTTGTCCACTCAGCTTCTCCTTTGCTCCTTACCATTTTGTTCAGAGTGGTGATATTTTCAGAAAAGGTGGACCCAGCCCTAGGGAGTGAAATACGACTGGCCTGACCTATGCTAGGGACCCAGGCCTCTTTGACAGTGATTGGTTTAGGATAGGCATATGACCTGATCTAGTCGGAGACCTAAGGGGATATGGACATTGGCTGGGGGACATTTAGAGCAGACAGCCCCCCCCCCCCGCTTTTGCCATCTTTGTTTATTGTCACAATGGTATGTAACACTTGGTGCCACAGCAGCCACCTTGTGATCATGAGGGCAAAGCCAAGAGAATCACAGAGAAGCTGAAACAGAGCCCTGACGTGGTTGAGCTGCCAAATCATCCAGACGTCTCCTTCTGGACTTCCAGTCATGTGAGATCAGCTATGCCCTTATCGTTCAGGCCACTTGTACTTATGCATTCTGTTATTTGAAACCAAAAGCATCCTGTCCAAAGTGTAACATTCTAATCATAAGTCCTGTTGCCAACTGGGATGCTTCCCTGCACCCCAACATTTGCTCAATTTGTTAACCATATTTTTGGGGTGGGTTTCTCATGTAGAAAGCTACACTCAACCAATTTATGTTGGCATTGTTTTTAAATCTCAAGAGGTTGAGTTTTTCCTCATTTTAACTCCAGAGTTTATGTGCAAATGATATGACCTAAAAACTGTATTACAAAAGACTCCAAGGTTAGCCAGGGAAACAAAGGACAATGCACAGACCTTGCCATGGCAGATGTACTTCCACCAGCAATCCTGGATTAAATTAACAAGCAGGCAAAGAGGGTCACTCGCCAAACCACATACTGGTAGCCAGCTCTGAAGACCTATGAAATGGCTTTGTTTGCTGCCAGCCTCCACCCATGGGCTTGTTTTAATTAGAGAATTAATAGTCCCTTATGTCAGGAAGGCTACAGCTGCTTCAAGCCTCACCTCACCACAACACCTGCGGGAGTAGTATTCGGTCACCCTGTTGTTAGGCTGAGATGATGGCAGCCCCAAGCACTGGCCACCGGCCCATTGTTGTGCCCAAAGCTCTATTCACTAACATTAGCGTCCATCTACTGAACACCTGCCACGTGCCAGGTGTCCCTTGTTATAGCACTGCTCCCTAAAACTACACTGTTATGCGGGATAATTACAGGGCCCATTTCACAGACAAGGAAACCAAGGCTCAAGGTATGCAAGTGGGTTGCATGAGACCAAAAAGCTGAAAAATTGCAGCACTCCCTGTCTCCTAAGTCTGCCGCAGCAATGCCACTCAGATCTGGAAGAAGGGGGTCACCAAGTTCCTGGGAGGGGCTTTCACTACAGCTCACGGCTCTGTTGGTTAAGTGTCTAACTTTGGCTCAGGTGGTGATTTCGTGGTTTGTGAGTTTGAGCCCTCATTAGGCTTGCATGGAGTCTGCCTGGGATTCTCTCTCTCCCTCTCTCTCTGCCCCACCCCTGCTGTCTCTCTCTCTCTCTCTCTCTCTTTCTCTCTCTCTCTCTTAAAAAATAAACTTTAGGGGCGCCTGGGTGGCTCAGTCAGTTACGTGTCCAACTTCAGCTCAGGTCACGATCCCATGGTTGGTGAGTTCGAGCCCCGCACTGGGCTCTGTGCTGACAGCTAGCTCAGAGCCTGGAGCCTGCTTCTGATTCTGTGTCTCCCTCTCTCTCTGACCCTCCCCTGCTGCTGCTCTGTCTTTGTCTGAAAAATAAATACATAAACAAAAAAAATTAAAAAAATAAACTTTGGAAAACTAAAAGAAAAAGAATCACCAATATTATAAAAGGAGAAGTGATTGTTCTGGATTAAGATAGATGAGAGAAATAACAACAAAATGCAATGCGTGATCCTTGATTGTGTTCTGGTTTACGAAAACCGACTTCAAGAGAGACTTGGGGGCAAATGGGAAAACTTGAATACGGCCCTGTTATTAGATTAAATTAGATAATTATTTTCTAGGACAATATCTTTACTTTCTGGAGATGTATTTGAAGGAGAAAAGTACCTGTTTGTAATTTACTTTAAAATAATTCAGTGACATAGAGATAATAGGTAGGGAGGTAGCGGATAGATAGAAGGAGGAAATAGGCAAAATATTTACCATTGTTGAATCTGGGTGGTAGATATATGAAGATTCCTTGTACAATTCTTTCTACTTTTCTTTTTTTAAAAAAAATTTTTTTGTAATAGTTTATTTATTTTTGAGACAGAGAGAGACAGAGCATGAGTGGGGGAGGGGCAGAGAGAGAGGAAGACACAGAATCTGAAACAGGCTCCGGGCTCTGAGCTGACAGCACAGAGCCTGATGTGGGGCTCAAACCCATGAACCATGAGATCTGACCTGAGCCGAAGTCAGACGCTTAACCAACTGAGCCACCCAGGTGCCCCTCTTTCTACTTTTCTGTATGTGTTTCAAGCATAATAAAAAGGGAGGGGGGAACCTTTCATAACAAAAAGTTTACACACTAAATGAAGATGGCCATAGGGTGAGGGTCTCTGTTGGACAAGTTTGCCTACCTGGCCTCCTCCATTAGTGCTTTGCCCAGGTTTTGGGCTCCCCTGGTTTCAACCTGGACGCTCTGAGGCTTGAACGAGCTTAGAGACCGCTGAGACCCCTAGGAGCAGACCAGGAAGAACTGGTTGTGCGGCTGGATGACCAAGGCAGGGTCCCTAATTGGTGACTTAGAGTGAAGATAAATGTGTCCCCCATAAAGGGGCCCTTGAGAGAGACAAGCCCTTTACAGAAAAGCAAAAGTCCCTCCTGGGCATCTCTCCCATTGAGAATAGGAACAGAGTTAAAAGCATAGTAAGAAATAAATGTATCAATCGATACACTGTACACTTTAAACTTACACAATGTTATGAGTCAATTTTATGTCAATAAAGCCGGAAAAAATAAACAGCACAGTAAGATAATGGGCAGCAAGGCTGGGCCCTGAAGTTAGAATGATTTACCAGAGTAGAAAGTCATTACTGGCTCTAAAGACCAAAATTGAGGTTGAGGTTCCCCAAGTCAATTAGCAGACTTAGCACATTTCCCATAAAACACCAGTGAACAACTTTACAGAACTTGAGAAAATGATCACATAACTCATATGGAAAAGTGGGCCAAAAATACAGATTTGAAGAATATTTTTAGAGAGTATAAGCTCCTTGAGAAGGAGAATCACACCCAGCTTGTCTATCTCCCCACCCAAACTCCCATTTTGCCATGGGAGCTTGCATACAATAGGTCTCCAAAAAAATTTTTTTGTGGTTGTTTCTCGTGTTCAAAATTAAAAAAAAATTTTTTTTAATGTTTATTTATTTTTGAGAGAGAGAGTATGAGTGGTGGAGGGGCAGAGAGAGAGGAAGACACAGAATCTGAAGTAGGCTTCAGGCTCTGAGCTGTCAGCACAGAGCCCGACATGGGGCTTCAACCCACAAACCTTGAGATCATGACCTGAGCTGAAGTTAGGCACTTGACCGACTGATCCACCCAAGCACCCCTTCTTTTTTTTCTTTTAATTTTTTTATTCATTTATTTTGAGAGAGAGAGTGAGAGCACATGGGAGAGGAGCAGAGAGAGAGAGAGAGAGAGAATCCCAAGCAGGCTCTGAATTGTCAGCACGGACGGAGCCTGATGCAGAACTCAAACTCACAAACTGTGAGATCATGACCTGAGCTGAAACCTAGAGTCAGATGCTTAATGGGCTGAGCCACTCAGAAGCCCAGATAAAGCACTTCTAAGTGCAATCTAACTGAATAAATTCTTCATAGCCAGTTTTCCTTTTTTTTTTTTTAAGTTTATTTATTTATTTAGAGAGAGGGAGAGAGAGCGAGCTAGCAAGAGAAGGGCAGAGAGAGAGAGAGAGAAAGAGAATCCCAGGCAGGCTCCATGCTGTCAGTGCAGAGCCCAGCTTGGAGTTGGAACTTAACCAACCAACTGCGAGATCATGACCTGAGCCAAAATCAAGAGCCAGATGCTCAGCCGACCTGAGCCACCTAGGTGCCCCTGTCACAGCCAGTTTTCTTAAACATAGGAAGAAATTCCACTTTCATCTTCTTTTCCCTGTTCATTAAGGTTGTGGGGAGAAACAGGAGATGCAGGGAAAAAGCATTTGATAAAATACAGCATCCCTTCTTAATAAAGAACCTCAAGAAAGTCAGGATAGAAGGAACTTACTTAAACATCATAAAAGCCATCTATGAGAAGCCCTCANCGGAAGAAGAAATATTTTTAAAATGTCGTTAATACCCAAAGCAATCTACACATTCAATGTAGTCCCAATCAAAATTGCACCAGCAGCATTCTTCTCAAAGCTAGAACAAACTATCCTAAAATGTGTATGGAACCACAAAAGACCCCTAATAGCCAAAGTAATACTGAAGCAGAAAACCAAAACGTGAGGCATCACCATCCCAGACTTTAGCCTCTACGACAAAGCTGTCATCATCAAGACAGTATGGTATTGGCACAAAAACAGACACATAGACCAATGGAACAGAATAGAGAACTCAGAATTGGACCCACAAATGTACAGCCGATTAATCTTTGACAAAGCGGGAAAGAGTATCCAATGGAAAAAAGACAGCCTCTTTAGCAGAAGGTGCTGGGAGAACTGGGCAGCAACATGCAGAAGAATGAAACTGGATCACTGTCTCACACCATACACAAAAATAAACTCAAAATGGATAAAGGACCTGAATGTGAGACAGGAAACTATCAAAACCCTAGAGAAGAAAGCAGGAAACAACCTCCTTGACCTCCACCGCAGCAATTTCTTACTTGACACATTCCCTAAGACAAGGGAATCAAGAGCAAATATGAACAATAGGGACCTCATCAAGATAAAAAGCTTCTGCATGGCAAGGGAAGCAATCAATAAAACTAGTAGGCATCTGATGGAATGGGAAAAGATAGTTGCAGATGACATATCAGATAAAGGGCTAGTATCCAAAATCTATAAGGAACTCACCATACTCCACACCTGAAAAACAAACAATACAGTGAAGAAATGGGCAGAAGACATAAACAGACACTTCTCCAAAGAGGACATCCAGATGGCCAACAGACACATGAAACGATGCTCAGGGTCACTAATCAACAGGGAAATACAAATTAAAACTACAATAAGATACAACCTCACGCCGGTCAGAGTGGCTAAAATGAACAAATCAGAAGACTCCAGATGCTGGCGAGNGAAAGAAAAGAAAAAAGAAATGGGAGATGCCAGACAGAATAGTCCTCTAATGGTCTCGTATTAAGCATTGGCTACCAAAAGGTCAGTCAACTCTGTTAGGATCAGGACCAGGTAATATGTCTTCTGTATTCCTTTGAGTCCAGCAATGTTGGTCACAGACTAAGTGCTCAGAAAACTTTTGGAAAATTGAACAGACTACATCTGAAGCCAAAGAGCACTAATCTTACTTGTATAAAATGGAGCTCAGGAGACCTTCCGAAGAGAGAGAAGGTATACATGGCGCAGGAGGTCTGGCAGAGGGGCCATTGATTCCATATAAAACCGCACAGGAAATGCTCAAAGATGGTATCCTGGCACTTCTGCCCTTTGGAACACCCTGACCTATAAGAGGGAAACTTCCAGAGCTTTCCCATGATGAAAGTGTTAACTGGGGCTACAGCTGGAGGATCTGGGTTCAGGAAAACAGGCAGTCACTTGAGCTGGTTGTATTAGTAACACCATTAAGGGGTGATTTTATTGGGTTACCTGGTTTCTGGAAAAGGAAATGGGCTATGGGCAAAGAAATTAGCATCTAAAAACAAGCAAATTTATCAAGTGAAAAAGGACTCGGAGATCAGAGGCTCAGGTCCTGCATTTTAATTGGCAGGGTACAGAGAAGGGAGTACCTAGCCCTGAACCACCTCACTTGTTTGGAGCAAAGCAGTTACTAACTAGAAGCTAGCAACTGACTCCACACTCTCACCCCTTCCCACTTGGGCCAGCCTCTCCCACGAGACAGTCACTCTGCCTCACCCACCACCCCACAGACAGAGTCTCACTGTTCTTCTTTCCCCAAATCCATCAATCCGCCCACAGGCCTGGGCCATCCTTCCCACTCCGTGGGTGCCATATAGTTCCGAGGGGCATTGTGCTCAGAAAGCAGCAAGCTGAGACTTGTGGTCTTCCTGAGTTGTTGTTGTTTTTGGCTGCTTAAAAAAGCGGTGGCCACTGACTGCATCGGAGGCGTATGCAAAAGGCATCTGCGTTTCTTACACTGTCCCCAACCTCCAGGCTCAGTGCCAGAGAAGCAGACCCTTTGTCAACAGAGATGCCCTGGCTTTGTGCACTGAGAGGAGGAAAAAAAAAAAAAAAAAAAAACCCCCG
>NW_027529427.1:9056336-9069009 GCF_008692635.1 Crocuta crocuta
AAAAGCCCGCTGGCATCAGACTCACCTCCAGGGGAGGAGGGAAAGGGAGTCATCTATAGAAGTTCCAATGAATGCCCTGATTTGGACAAACAACAAGAAAATAAGATGGAGAAAGAGCCAATGGGGAGGGAACAAGCAAACTCTTGAAACTGCATTATAATCAGAGTATAACTTCGTTCCGGATCTTCAGGTGCAGAGAGGGGTGGTGTGTTTATTAACCTGGTCAAAAGGCATCAAGGCAAATTGAGTTGCAGCCTAGCCGTGCCCAGAACAATTTAGCATGCAAATGTGACTAGCAGTGGGGCTCGAAGGGGACCAATAAGGTCTCTGGCAGTTGAAGAGGGAAATCCAAACTGGGCTGCCTTGAAAGTGAGGAGAGTCACTGGGGAGAACAGAGCAGGGGTGGGGACAGCTATCCTGTTTGGTCCGCCTGATACCAAGGCTAAAAGCTGGCTGCTTGGGCCCCCATGGACAGTGTCGAGTCGCATACGGAGTACAGCAGACAGGCCCAGGAATATCTACGTGAGTCTGTGCCAGTATTAACCCAGCAGGAATGCCTACCCATCAGCACCGCTGCTCCAAGCCCAGGAAGGCATTGTCAGGGTGTTTGCACAGCAGAAACTAGCATATGGGCCCCAAAGAAGCCTTTCAGAGTAGGCAGAGGGCAGGCTATACCCCTGTGAATCACCCTCTGGTGGTTTTGCTGTGGTTTCAGAAACCATGGCTAGGGCAGAGGGAGCATGAGGGCCCCTGGCCGGGTTGCTTTCTCTCCTCCCAGCTGCTTCTGTCTCTCTCGCAGGCTCCTGGACACAAAACAGCTGAGCAGATAAACAAGTCACCACCTGCTCCCTCCTCCCCCATGACACCGCCCCTGTCCCCAAGTCCCACCCCTTCTTCCTAGCATTCTCTCCCTCCATTCCTCCCTGAAGCCAAACTTCCCAGCAGCAGCAGCTGCGGCCAGCTCTCCCCTCCTGTGCCTGCCTCCCCAGCACACCCTCAGCTCGCCCCTCCACAGCCCCCCTCTGTCCCTTGCTCGCCACCAATGGCAAATGAGGAACATGTGTACAGAGCCCTGGGCTCTCCCCCTTCCCGGAACCATTTCAAACAAAACAGTTGTGCTTTCTGAAAGTAATTCGTGGAGCGCTGGGTCCCCAAGGAAAATGAGTTTATGGCATCCACAGCCCTGGAGCCAGTGAGTGTCTGGCCACTTGGCCCAGAGCCCCTCTGCCACGCACAGGAAAGCCAGAAGGAAGGGGTTAACCTGAGCAGAAGCCAGGAGGGGCCCAGCTCCATTCCAGACTGCTGGGGAGGCAGATCCCTGGGATGGAGGGCAGCAGGAAGCAGCTCAGAGAGGCCAGGAGGCCACAGCCCAGTTTAAACCCTGAATAAAGGCCATTTTTTGGTAGCCTGCCTGCATGCTCTCTCTCTCCCGCTCTCTGTCTTTCTCTCCCTCCCTCCCTCCCTCTGTCTCTCTCTCACACACACACACACACACACATACACACAGTGTATTCTTATTACCAAAATAAAGGTTGTCACAACAGACTCTGGGTTTGGTAGGCAGAAGCTCTGAGTTGGTGCCATTTAATAAGTCCCCAGTGCCAATGGTAGACATTACTGAAGACCTTGGTGGGTGGGGGAGACAGCAGAGGAACCCCAGAGTGCCTGCTCCCAGGGAGGGGAGGTGCCAGGAGGATCCCCCAGAGGACTCCTTGGCAATTTAGAGTTTAAATCGGGGTTACTACTGGCTCATCTGAGTTCTCAGAAGCTGAGGCCACTGTAACTGTGAAGATAGTGTACCCAGCCTGTCTTCACCTTTGAGCTTCCCTAGTTCCTTGGAGCAATTAAAAAAAAAAAATTGTAGGGGCACCTGGGTGGCTCAGTCAGTTAAACGTCCCGACTTCGGCTCAGGTCATGATCTCACAGTTCGTGGGTTCAAGCCCCGCGTCAGGCTCTGTGCTGACAGCCAGCTCAGAGCCTGGAGTCTGTTTCAGATTCTGTATCTCCCTCTCTCTCTGACCCTCCCCTGCTCACGCAGTCTCTCTCTCTCTCAGAAATAAATAAAACATTAAAAAAAGAAATTGTAGGGATGCCTGGGTGCCTCAGTCAGTTAAGCATCAGGCTTCAGCTCAGGTCATGATCACGGTTCATGGGTTTGAGCCCCACGTTGGACTCTGTGCTGACAGCTCAGAGCCTGGAACCTGCTTCAGATTCTGTCTCCCTCTGTCTCCCTCTCTCTCAGCCCCTTCTCTGCTCATACTCTGTCTCTGTTTCTCAAAAATGATTAAACATTATAAATAATTTTTAAAAATTGTAATTGAAGTATACTTGATATACAACTTGGAGCGCTCTCTTTACTGTTCCATGGACCAGCATGGAGTGATTTGTCTGAGGAAAATAAACCTGGCTTCCATTTGCCAAATGTTTCAAATCTGTCATAACCCCATGCTATTTTGTGGAAAGTAACAGCAGCACTAGGCTGGGTAGCAAGGAGCTGGGTTTGAAACTGTGAATGGCAGAGTGACCCTGGACAAGTTACCTCTCTGAGCCTGTTTTCTCATTGGTAAAATGGAAATACTATGCTCCATATTTTTCACTTGAAGTGAAGTGACAAGGCAAAGTTAATGAAACACACCTGAAACACCAAGCATTTTGCTGAGGCCCCAGCCACTGCTCGGTAAAATTGTTTATATTCTGTGGGAGACAAAATGGAAGCACCAAATGGAAAAAGGACAGTGGAAATGGCAGGCACAAACACAGTGGGCTCTGAAGAGGTCCATGTAGAACCAATGCGTGGGCGGGAGGAGGCTGGTGAAATTCTCCAGGGAGAAGTCAGTGGACGCTTCTTCCCTCCTCCTTGGAGAGCAGCGTTTCCCAGCCTCAGCACTACTGACATATTGGGTCAAGGAATTCTTTGCTGTGGGGGTCTGTCTGGGGCACTATGGGATTTTCAGTGGCATCCCTGGCCTCTACCCCCCAGATGCCGGTACCAACCCCCCTCCTTATGACAATCAAAATGTCTCCAAACACTGGCTAGGTGTCCCCTGAGGGCAAAATAGGCCCTGGCCGAGAGAGAACCCGTGTCAGTAGTGCTGAGGCCGGGAAACGCTGCTCTCCAAGGAGGAGGGAAGAAGCATCCACTGACTTCTCCCTGGAGAATTTCACCAGCCTCCTCCCGCCCACGCATTGGTTCTACATGGACCTCTTCAGAGCCCACTGTGTTTGTGCCTGCCATTTCCACTGTCCTTTTTCCATTTGGTGCTTCCATTTTGTCTCCCACAGAATATAAACAATCTTACCGAGCTGGGAGCACAGGCCTCCTTTGGGGAGTCTGAACCGAGTCTGTGCTCATAGTAGTGAGTCAGTAAACTGTAAGGATAGATGCTCACTGATACCTTTCTTTTAAGCAAGAGAGGCTCTCACAACCTGGTAAGGAAGATGGAGTCGAGTGGCCATTCTAAGAAATATGGTGAATGTGGGAGGGGGAGGGAGAAGCAGTGGCTGCTACTGAGCAGGCTGGAAGGAGAGGCTGACCAGTACCCACCACTGAGCTCCCCCACCCTCCCTCCGGGAGACACTCACTGTCTTAGAGGGAATTCCCCACTTCTGGACTTTTGTTTGGCTCACCTTATTTGAAGAATGGAGTTGAATTTGTGCATCAAACTGGAGAATGATTCAGGGTGCTAGGAGTCAGGTCTGTTTCTGTCCTTGCTTTGTAACTAATGAGATGTATGCCCTTAGACAAGCCATTTCATCTCCCTGCAACTGTTTCTTTGGCTGTGAAATGTGGGACTTAAGAGCTGATGAGAGCTAAGGTCCCTTCCAGCTGGAAGTTCTAAGGCCTGTGAGCACCACAAATGTGATTAAACCAACTGGCTCATTAGGGCAACATAAAGCTCCGTCTTACTGCCCTGCAAGCCAGCAGTGTGATTCTCCGCTTGTCTTTGTTAAGAACTAGCACTGCCAGAAAAGCTTTTGTGAATTCCTGCTAGAAAGCTCTGTGCTAGCCACTGTGGGAGAGAGAAGACGTTCGCTCTTTCCTTGACAATCTAATTAAAGAAAAAAATAATTCCAATAAAAGGCCATGAATGAAAACTGCCTCCTATTCTCCAATGGCTTCAAAATTAGGCCAACCTGAGTTAGAAGGCTAGCTCCACACTAGGAGCCTTCAGGCAAGTCACTTAATCTCAGTTTCTTCATCTGTGAAATGGGCATAATAATAGCACCTATGTTACAGGGTTATTGTAAGAGTTAAATATCTGCAAGAAAATTAGCATCGTGCTTGACATATAATTAAGTGCAAAAAAAAAATTGTTTGCAGCAAATTCTTGTTGGATACTCTGAACCAGGCACTGTGCTAGGCCCTGGGAAGGTGGAGATGAGGGACAGGGCTCTTCTGCTGGAGCAGGTCACCTGATGGTGGGGAAAGAAACAAAGACCAGCTATAGTGCTCTGAGAGGCTTATGAGGACCGTGGACACGGGGAAGTGTCTGGCCCTGACCACAGGACATGGAGCAGAAGCAATGTCTGTGCTGGGTCTTGAGGCACGGTCAACGGTCTTCACTTGGGTTAAAGAGGCAGAACATTCCAGATGAGAGAACACACGTGCAAAGGAGCCGAATGCTCTCTGCTTCAGCAGAAACTGCATGCACTTGATCATGGATGAGTACGTATAGAACAGTGTCATGGATGAGTACGTATAGAACAGTGGTCGTAAGTAAGCCTGAATGTTAGTTCCCCAAAGAAGGGATGGCACAAAAAATACTTCCTTTTTTATCAGACACACTGTTTCCCTTTTTGACACAACCACCAGGCAGCTCAGAGCTGATGTTTAGGCTCAGTGTTCCACACTTTCCTGAATCTAGGTTGTCTGTTATAACTATTCTCTTGCCCCAGCTTCCTTTATAGCCTAGACCTCAACTACGAATCTGGTTTTTGGTTTTATGGTATCCATTAATTATAAACTGCCTTAATTCCTTTTTGAGTATGGATGGCACACAAGTAAACAAATGAATGAACTATGAAATACAAAAGTGCATGGATGAGAATGAAGTCAAGCCTTGTAGGGTGAGCTCCCCCAGGGTGGCAAGTTTGTCTTCTTCACAGCTGTATCACCAGTGCCTGGGCCAGTACCTGGCACACTGGGGGAGCTCAACAAACCACTGCAGACTCAGAGAGTAACATTAGGAATTTTCACCTAAAAGACGCCTTCTCTGTAGATACAAAAGAACTGGCCTGTGGGACCATTCACTGGCCCTTATCACACATTTGGGCTCCGTATTGGACTTCTTGTATATTGTTTCCTACTTGTTTGGGCTCATGGTCTTGCTGTTCCAGCCAGATGGCATGCTATACCTCACGGACAGATGCTTTGACACATATGTTGGTGTCTCCCAAATCACTCTTAGCACAGAGCTTGTCCCAAAGCAGCTTCCCTAAATTTCTGTGGCTTTAGCCTAATAAATACCTGCAATCCTTTGTAGTTGAAAAAGGGGGAGCAGCTGGAACCCTTCCAAGTCAGGCTGGACAGGTTTTGCTCCCTGACCACACATCTGACTACCTGGAATAGTATTTCTTTCATTCATCCAATTAATCAATGACTATTTGGTGGATGAAAGAAGGAAAGGGCTGTTTCTTATTGGTGTGTTGAAGGCCTTTGTGTATTTTTATCAACTGCATTTGACCCCCTTCCACAAGTGGCAGGGAAGGCCAGGAGGAGCTGCCGGTCCTCTCGAGAAGGGACAGAGGCTCCCAGGGAGAGAGGAGAGAGAAGGCTGGCAGGTGTGTAAAAGCCACCGCCACTACTGCCCTCACACCGGGTAGGCCTTGTCTCTCAGCTCTCCTCAAGAGTCAGCGTCAGGCCAGCGACTGGGTGGGTGACACATGGGCCCAGCACTGGATCCCTCATGGCCTCTCTCACACCTTCCTTCCTTCCTCCTTTGCCTTCTTCCTCTCTCTCCCTGTGTCTCCCTGCCTTTCTCAGGGAAAGGACTTCCTTGAAAAGAGTATCAGGTTTCAGTTGTCTGTGTCCTGGGAAATTACAAGATCTGTCCCCCTTTCTCTTTTTAACCAGGATTACACATTCAGAGTGAGCTGGCTTCCAGGGCCTGCCCAGCTGCCGCGGGGCTGGTGGATGCCAGAGACTTCTGGGCTTGGCAGTGCAGGGTGGGCAGGTGAGGAAGTGAAGGCTGCCAGGCCTGCGCTCCCCTCTTCTGAACTCCAGGGACCCCCCCCCCCGCTCAGAATTCTGAGGGCCCCAGGCGCCCTTGCAGAGGAGGGGGGTGCAGCTCAGGCCTGCGCGCCTTGGTCAGGCGTCTGGCCACCAAGTCTTCTTCCTTCCCAAGAACAACCACAGCAAGAGGGAAAGATGGGAAACACCGGGTTAGTTGTGGTCTGATCATCCTCCTTTAGAAAGAGAAGCATTTCACAATGTATACATGGAGCAAACCATTATATTGTATATCTTAAACTCATACAATATTATATGTCAATTATATCTCAATAAAACTGGGTTAAAAAGAAAAGGAAGCAGGCCAAGAGGGTAGATAAGATTATGAGAACAGCAGGGGCGCCTAGGTGGCTTAGTCGGTTAAGCATCCGACTTTCGCTTAGGTCATGATCTCACGGTTCGTGGGTTTGAGCCCCACGTCCGGCTCTGTGCTGACTGCCAGCTCAGAGCCTGGATCCTGTTTCAGTCTGTGACTCCCTCTCTCTCTGACCCTCCCCTGCTCATGTTGTCTCTCTCTCTCCTAAAAATAAAATAAATAAAAATTAAAAAAAAAAGATTATGAGAACAGCAGATGGGAGAGAGTGAAGAGAGACAAAAGAAAGGAGGAACAGTAATTTTCCTGTAGCTGTGGGTCCTCAGCTCTGGCCACCAGGCGGAAGTGGGGCTTTGAGGACATGTCCTGTAACAGCCTTCTTCAGAAAATTAGAAAGGATCAAGGGGCACCTGGCTGGCTCCGTTGGTAGAGCATACAACTCTTGATCTGAGGGTCATGAGTTCATGCCCCAGTTTGGGCATGGAGCCTACTAAAAAAAAAAAAAATTAGAAAAGATCAAAATAGTGATTATGGGGTGCTGGAGGGAGGCTAAACTCTTCCATCATCAGTAACATTCACTGGGTACAGCTCTTCTCTGCACCCATGACCAGAGCAAATTGCTCCAGGATGTAAAGGTGTACCTATCGTCCCTTAATTCGAAAGGCCAGGGAAATGCAGCCTGGTTTTGGCCATTCCCACCACTCATGGACAGTGGAGGTTGTGTGCTCATAGCATATTGGAGGCCAGGCATCACCAATGATGTAAAACACTCATCTTACAGGTGGGAAAATGAGGGCTGAGAGATCACATGATCCCAAGTTCACTCAGGGCCTATGGTGATGGAACCCACTCCAGAACCCAGGCCCCAACACAGTGCCTCCTCCTCACACACCACAGCGGGGAGTGTGGGGTAGGGGAAGGCCAGCTAATGCCTGAGTGCAAAGTGATTTAAACAAATAAAACAGAGCCGGTGCCAAGGTACACAGGCTGTGGTTGTGGAGTTGGGTTCCTGAGGCAGAAGTTGGAAGGGGAAACAGTCAACTTTTGGCCTTCGAAGGTCTCCCGCCTGGCTGCTGGGCCACTTGGTATTTTCCAGGACACAATATTGGGCACCTTAAAAGAGGACTGAGGGGAGTCAGGATCAGCGTCTGGCTCAGATTTCCTTACTCTGGAGGACACGGTCTTAGGAAACTGCCCACAGTGCACAGTCCTATCATTCAAATGAAACATAAAACCCCAACCCTGGGGAGTCACATGTGGTCACCAAGGACACCCCGGCCTGGGGCTAAGCCAAGGGCATTAGCCTGGGCGGCTCAGGACTGCTCTGCAGCTGGGATCAGTCCTTTTCTCAGACCCCTAGTACCACCCCACCTGTCCCCTCTCAGGACCCTCCAGCCAGTCCCCCTTAAGTGCAATACTCCCTGTGCTTACCTTAGGGCTCACTGTGCTGTGGAAACAGCACGCAACTTCCCAGGGTTATGAGAAATAACTTTCCTAAGAGTGTCAGCAGCTGCAGACGCCACTGTCATAAACTGTCCCAGCTCTAAGCCGCCTAGGGCTTTTATCCCCTCCCTCTTAGCTACTCATTACCCAGCTTAATTAGGCCAGGAAATGCTCACGCAGAGGACACTCTCGGCAGGAGGCGAGGCTGGAGGAGAGATTCTCAGCAGCTCCACTTCCTGAGGCTGGAGCTGGGGGCTGGGGAAAGCCTGGTGAAGGACTGTGGAGATGGCAAGGCTGTGTCCTCCAGCGAACAGCTGCTGGGAAGGAGGCAGAGATGCGCACATTTGCTCCCCAGGCCCTCCAGGGAGCTGAGGGCTGCACTTGTTTACGGAACAGCACCGGATCTGAAAGCTTGGACGTGCCTGCCCACCCCCACCCTCCCCCTCCCATCTCTATCCACCAGCCCCACNCGCCCCCACACACATGCATTCACCCTCCTAACCACTTACAGTATTTCAGCCCAGTCCTTGACATAATCACAGCCAGACACAGCCTGAGACTGCTTCCCGTGTTCGGCCAGCCCCTGACCTTCACCCTAAACTGCTTTGGTTGTTTGTATGGCCGGCTAGGCCTCCCCAGGAAGATAACACCAAGGTTCTTAGGAGTTGAACGAGTTTGAATGAGTTGAATGAGTTTGCCTTTCTGCTGCAGTGGTGGGCAAGAGGCAGGTAACGCTGGGGGTTAATACATGGGATCGAGAGTCTGAAGTCCAGCCTTGCCATCCTCTGTAATTCTGTGACCTTAGATAAACTGTTTCATCGTTCTGAGCCTCAGTTTCCTTAGCTGTGAAAACAGAGAAAGTGCTACCGACCTCCTGTGAGGCTGAGACCATCTACTATATCCTCATGGCAGAGACAGGCCATGTTCAGGAGGAACAAGCCGGTGTTACCGGGTCGGGACTTTGGCCAGGGGGCTTTGCCTCTGACCAGTGAGGAGGTCGGCAGTTCGTGATGCTTCACCCCCACTTCTCTTTAAGGGAAACCTAAGAAAAGGGGAAAGAAATATTGCAGCTCTTATGATCTGTGAGAGCCGTTCATACTTACATGATTTCACTTAATTATTCAATTATCTGTTGAGGCTTCCGGATACAAGTGAGTGAGCTGAGGCTCAGAGAGGGTGGGTGATAGCTGGTGAATGGCAGAGCAGATCACGGGTTACAGGATCTGCTAAGTCTGAGACTGGGCCATGGCCTGGAAATGTCAGGCCACCAACCTACAGTGAGGGGGGTGACCTGAATCCCAGCACCAACCGGCAGATCGTCACTCTCCAAGAGGGGATTTTGAAGGCTTAGAGTCAGAATGTCATCCAAGAATGGGTCTGTCTGTGGTGCCTCTCTAGTCCCACAGAACACACACTCATCGACCTTTTCAACAGTCCCTGGGTTCTGGTTTTATACCTTGCTGCTTCCACTCCGGCAATGTTTTCTGAGAAGATGTACATTTCTCGACAAGTGACCTCATTTCCCTCACCTGTAGGAAGTCAGAAGTGATTCTTGGCTCTCAGATACCCAATAGTGCTGTGATCAGAAGGTTTCTCAAGTAACTTTGAAAATTGCTCCCCATTCTATCAAGAAAAAAAGAAAATGTTCCATAGCAGGGATCGAGTGGGGGTGTTGAGGAGGATGGGGTACCTCCAATTCTATCCAGAGGAGGGCAGTAGTCTATTTACCCATAGAGAACACCCAGGGACCTAGGTCCTCCCGCGTCCCCAAGGGAATCTTTGTCTGCTTTTGATTCACCTAAGGAATGGCACCCCTACCTCCCCAAACTCCTGCCCATTGTTTTCGGGGGTCTATTTACTTGACTGGTAAAGTGGTTCTCACTTGAAATCCATAAAATCAAAGGAAACTCCCAGCTGAGGAGTCAAGGGTGCACCGAACCTTGCAATCCTAAACCTCGAGGGTCTCGAGGGTCTCGGACTTTGTCGCTCTCTACTTGTGATCTGAGGTGGGTGAAGTCAGGGTAAAGCAAACAACTGAGCGGCTTCCCACGACGCTAGGAATGTTCTCAGGCAGAACTTCTCTGCAGCTCCAGGGGACAAGACTTGAGTAAAGTTACAGGGAAGCAGTGTGGGCTTTACGCAGAAGGCCCTAAGCTCTGGTGCTGTCGCCGAATCATACTGACTGGCCAAGGAGGCAAGGCCCGTGCAGGTGGGGGCGAAGGTTTAGGAAGGCGTGGGATGGCCTGAGCACTGGGCAAGGTGCATGGCTTTCCACCCCAGGACCCCCTTTACGAGGGTGCCGTGAAGTAAGAGCTCAGAAGGGTGGGGGTGAGGGCAGCTGCTGGGACACAGAACCAGGACGCCTGGCTCTGGCACACAGGAATTTCCCTTCGGGCACCCTCTGCTCTGCGGCACCTTTTAGACCCGGCTCTCCTTCCTTCAATCTGCGCCCCACCCCTCGCTCTTCCCACCCACAGGGAGGCATCCTCTCCCTCCTGGGGCTCCTACATAGAGGCAGGAGTGGGAGATGCGCCTCCACCCAGAGCAGCTTGGGGGCAAACATCTGCTCACTGTCATGGCTTCTCCCTACTTAGGGGGTGGGAGGGACCTGGTGGAGCACAGCGGAACCACGCGCTGCACCGGAGCTGCACTTCAACGTCTCCTCCTCCGAGGGAGCAGGGAGAAGCTGAAAATTCCCCTGGGCCTCAGAGGACGGATTTTCAGCGTGTCATTCCCACAGGGCGGGGGAGCTGGAGGAGGGTGATACTCACCCTCCTTGGCAACACCCCTATTTGTTTCCTGGCTCCCTTGTGCCTGGCGAGGCCACGTGGCTGAGGGATACAGTCACCTGGGTCCCTCCCTCCCCTCTGGGTCTGCCCCTCTGCCACTTCTAACCAGCAGGCTTGCAGCCCAGCACCTGGAGTCTTGGGTGTGGGCAGGCGTTTGTCTCCCCGAATGGCTGAATGCGAGGCCAAAGGCACTGAATCACACATACCATGGGGGCTGTAGGTTCACGCAGTCACCGGCTGACCTGCTCAGGAAACGCAGGGCTTTGTTCCAGCACTTTCCCGGCAACCCCACCTACCTAACACCAAGTTTCAAATGCCAGGTTTGAGGTGGAGGGAACCACTGTGAAGTGATTCTGGAAATACTTGTGTTAGGGATATAGTGGTAAACAGAGAGGATGAGCCGGACCCCTGCTCAGGTGACGGTAGTAAGCCCTGATTCAGATGCTACAGGTAGAAAGCCCCGATGCAGATGGAAAGACTGACCGTGGGGCGCCCAGGAGGTAAGTGAGAGCTGCAGCAGGTGAAGGGAAGGTGTCTCTGAGGAAGTGACATTTCAGCTGAGGTGAGCAGAGGTTAGGCAGGCCTGGCTCGTCTGGCAGGTGGCTGTCGGAGTTAAAGTTCTAAGACAACATGAGGCAACGAGTTCCAGAACCCAGGCAGGCTCCAAGTCAGAGTTCTGATTCTAGGCTTTCTAATGATTCATTGTGTGGTCAGACTAGCTGCCCTGAATTACCCTGTGGACAATGCTATCAGCCTGTCTCCCAAGGATAAGAAATGTGTGCCTTAAATGTTCTGAGATTTCCAGACAAGACCCAACATATTGTTATTATCAGTTGCAACATGTTATTTCTAGTTTCTAGCCACTCCACGAAAAAAAGAGCCTTCTCAGAGCAGTGCCCTGTCCCTTCCCAGACTCAGCCAGGCACTTCCCCTTAAGGTTAATATAAATTCCCGCAGATGGTTCAGGTACCTTCATTCCCTCCCTCCTGGTGGGTGTTCTTGCAAATGCAGAACATGTCATCCTTCCATGAAATCCTTCCATGTCATCTTTATCATGACTTTTGGTGACTTTTTTTTTCAAGGACACAGTAAAAGTATTTGAAGTAAGTCAAGTCATTGCCTCTACCCCACTGGCCCAGAGCATTATCACTGTCCACAATTGAGGGCACTTCCTCACTTGAATGTACACGCATATTGGTTGGAATCAAACTCTGGGTTTATGATTTATCTTCCAGTGTATGTCCTTATCTCTTGCTTTTAGCTACTGCATAGTATGACTTAGTCTGGGTATTATCACTTGTTTCTTATTTATTTATTTTTGTGCACTCCTATGTCTACTGCTACATTATTGACAATAGACAAGGTATGGAAACAATGTAAGTGCCCATCAGTGGATGAATCGATAAAGATAAATACTGTATGATATATCACCTTTATGTTCTATCTAAAAAGCCAAACTCATAAAAACAGTGTCAAATACTGGGTGGTGAGAAAGTAGCAATGATTTTTTTTTTTAATGGTACAAACTTGCAATGAAGAGACAAATGATGGATGTTTCTACTGATGGATATTTGNCACCACTGATAATGCTTTTTTTTTGCTTTTCTTTTAGTTAAGTGCTGTCTTTGGAATCACTCCATTTGCTCCAGGGCCAGGCAAGCTCACGCTATACTGACCTTAGCCTCGTTGTCCAGTGCCACCCCCAGGTCCCCATCAGCGATTGTCCTAACCCTGGTATAAGGTGGTGACCAGTCATTTCCCTCATTTTGTCTGATACCTGCCCCGTCTCTGATGGACCAGGCTCACCATTTCCAGCTTGTGTATGTCTCCCTCTCACAGTGGGAGGAAATTGGGGTCCTCACCCCAGCTCTTCAGTGGAGCCCTTTAAAACAGAGTCAT
>NW_027529427.1:9069129-9079562 GCF_008692635.1 Crocuta crocuta
CCCTCCCTCCCCCTCCCTCCTCTCCCCTGGCAGGCCCCTCTCTGTGACTATCTTTCTCTATTGAGGCTTTTCTCTGCCTGTCCTGATCTCATTTGTCTCTTTATAATTCCCCTCTCTCTTCTCTGAACCTTGGCTTCTGGAGTTTCCACCCCTAGCCTGAACCCCTCCTCTGCCCTCCACTCTGCTGCCTTTCTTTTCTCTCACCTCAGGGCCTTTGGCTTCCCGGCCCACTCTCCAGGTTTTGCCCCTTCTCTCCTGGGGTCTCTTATCCAACAGCCTCTGCTCCCAGCATCTCTTTCCCTAACGCCCGTTTGGTAGCCAGGTCTGTGTGGCACAAAGTGAAGAAGGTTGGCGATTATCTGATTGAGTCCACACGATGCAGACAGCTCATTAAAATATCCTCGACACAACAAACCCTCTTCACTGAGTGTGAGTCTGAGCTCCAGTGAGGTCTGCCCGTCACAAAGTCTGCCACACCATCCAGACGACGGGGTGACAGTAACTGATGTTTATCTCACCACCAGGTAAGAATGTCAGGACCTCTCTGGCTGCCATCTCCCCGCAGTAAACAATATTTCTTAAAATTTTTTAGGATGTTTTTATTTTATTTTCGAGAGAGAGAAACAGAGTATGAGTGAGGGTGGGACACAGAGAGAGGGAGGCTAAGGATCCAAAGTAGGCTCTAGGCTCTGAGCTGTCAGCACAGAGCCTGATGTGGGGCTGAACCCACTGTCTGCCAGATCATGACCTGAGCTGAAGTCAGATGCTTAACCCACTGAGCCACCCAGGCACCCCAAGGATATTTAAATACACTGCAAACAAAACCAAAAAGAATGAAACACACACACAAAACTACTTTCTTAGAGTTGATGTATAACCTTGAACTGAAATCCATCCTCAAAATCGGAGATTTCTCTGGAAAGTGCTATTTGAGGGGGCGCTTGGGTCGCTCAGTGGGTTAAGGGTCTGACTCTTGGTTTCAGCTCAGGCTGTGATCTCAAGGTTCATGAGTTTGAGCCAGCCCCGCATCGGGCTCCATCCTGACAACATGGAGCCTGCTTGGGATTCTCTCTCTCCCTCTCTCTCTGCCCCTCTGCCACTCACTCTCTCAGTCTCTCTCAAAATAAATAAACTTAAAAACATTTTTAAAGAGAAAGTGTTGTTTTCATGGTAGTTTAAATCCTAGCGTTTCATTCAGAGATGTGTACTTTTGCAAAATGCAGAGCAGAACTGAGAGGAGCAGCTTTCATGACTCCAAACACCTTGACATTCCTCTCTCTTGCCTTGTCACAGAGGTATGCACCAGAAGAATGCTGTGGAATGAAACACAGTTAGCATTGGTTTGGGTGCTGGGGTCTGGTTAAGGACAGAAGCCATTTCTCTGATCTCAATACATTTAGTTTCTATTTGAAATAGCAATCAGAGAATATTTAATACTCTATCTCAATAGCTTTAGTAAACACTTAAATGATTTCAGTTGTTTTCCTGAACTGACAATTAGAGGTATTATTTTATTTTGTCTTGGAAAATAAATCAATAATCAGGGACTTTTATCAATTTAAAAAGATCTGATTATTAATATTGAACTGGATTTAAAATAGCTTTGGGGAAAATATTAATTTAAAACGTGGACCATGCCTTTTTGAATAAGTAAAACAAAAATACATTTGAAGTTTTTCTGAAGAGCATTGTCTAAAAGAGCATCCTCCTGGGGAGCATCCTCCTGTGTGGCTCAGTCAATCAAGGGTCTGACTCTTGGTTTTAGCTCAGACTGGGATCTCAAAGTTCAGGAGTTCAAGCCCCATATCGGACTCTGCGCTGACAGTGTGAAACCTGCTTGGGATTCTTTCTCTCTCCCTCTCTCTGTCCCCCAACCCCTGGTCTCTCTCCCTCTCTCTCAAAACAAATAAACTTAAAATACAAAATAAAATAAAACAGCATCCTCTTTCTTCCCATCTTTACCCCTATTCTGGGCTATCAGCGTTGAGAATGGGATTTAGTAAAAGCAACCAATTGCAAAGCAAATACTCTCTGTCCCTGCCTCCCTTAACCTATCCGCTGAGGTGCCTTTCTAAATGTGAACTGTAATCTTCTAGATTTGGAGTTCTACAGGTTGGTCTCAGGCCAACCACAAAGTGATTCAACCACTTAGCTGTGTGTCTTTGGGCAAGCAACTGTCCCTCTGTGATCCTCCGTTTTCTCACCTGTATTACAGGGAACATAAGAAGCACCTCCCAGGGATGTGGTAAGACATAACTGAGACACCCTATTTGTAAAATTGCTTTAAAATAAAACACAGGAGCTCTGGATTGGGGCACCTGGCTGGCTCAGTTGGTAGAGCATGTGACTCTTGATCTCAGGGTTGTGAGTTCAAGCCCCACATCGGGTGTAGAGCTTACTTTAAAAAAAAAGAAGAAGAAAAGTATGCTCTGGGGCATACAATAAAACATAGGATGTCCCTGATTGGCTCTAATGTGGATAAAATTACAAGTACACTTTCTCTGTTGAATTTTGTGAGATATATTCACAGATACGGGGAAGGTCAGATTTAAATCCCCATGATTTATGAAATAAATTAAGAAAAATATCACAAAAACTTTAGATTTTCCACATTAAGGGAAGGCTTCAGCAAACATTCAAAAATGTTGTCTTCATATTTCTCCCTTGTGAAGAATAAAATCTAGGATTTATCTAGCCTCACAGATCTTCAGGCCTAGCAAAGAAAGTAGGAAGTTCTCCTAGTTTCCCAAAGTTAGGAAACCAAACCAGGGCAGGATTCTTCTTTTACTCCAAGGTGAGAAATGTCTATGGCGCAATCTGCACACAGTGGAGAGGTGATGCTGAGTGATGGACAGAACAAAATCATCGGTGCCTTATGAGTTAGTAGAATTTAGATGAGTCGCAAAGCCTTTGGGTCTCAGGTTCCTAAAACTATGAAATGAAGATCATGATACCACCATTGTAGGAAATATGTGAAGATTAGATAAAAATGCATAACTGAAAACAGTTCGTATATTATATAGTTCTTTACACTATAAGCTATTATTGTCATGATAGATAAATTTTTAAAGATTTTTTTTTACTTTGTTTTTTAACATTTATTTGTTTTTGAGAGACAGAGAGAGAGTGTGGACGGGTGAGGGGCAGAGAGAGGAGACACAGAATCTGAAGCAGGCTCTGACATGGGGCTCAAACCCACAAACTGTGAGATCATGATCTGAGCCAAAGTCGAATGCTCAACCGACTGAGCCACCCAGGCACCCCTTTTTTTACTTTTAAGTAATCTCAACACCTAATATGGGGTTTGAGAGTCCCATGCTCTACTGACTGAGCCAGCCAGGCAATCCATGACAGACAAATTTATTATTAGTTTGACTTCGTGTAATACAATAATTGGCGCTTTTTTTTGTTTTTTGAGAGTGAGAGTGTATGCACACACACACGCACACACACACACACGTGAGCGGGGGGCAGGAAGAATCTTTTTTTTTTTAAGTTTATTTATTTGTTTTGAGAGAGAGAGAATTAAAGCAGGCTCTGTACTGTCAGCACAGAGCCAAATGCAAGGCCTGAACCCACGAACCATGAGGTCATGACCTGAGCCGAAGTTGGACACTTAACCAACTGAGCTACCAGGAGCCCCTAAGAGTCTTAAGCAGTCTCCGTGATCAGCATGGAGTCGAACACTCAACCTACTGAGCCACCCAGTAGCAAGCCACCCTTGCTTTTCAGTTTTCAAGGATTCTATTGATATATCCCCTAACTCAGAGATTCTTGCTTCAGCTGCGTCCACAAGCATTCTTCATTTCTATTACAGTGGTGCTGCTGTTTAGCTGGAGCATTTGGTTGGGGCCGGGGTTCTTTCTTAGGATTTCTGTCTCTGCTTATTTTATCCATGAGAGGTCTTCACATACTGATCATCATTGTTTTAAATTCCTAACCTGATAATTCCAACATCCCTGCCATATCTGCTTCTGATGCTTGCTCTTCAAATTGTGTTTTTTGCTTTTTGGTATGCCTTGTGATTTTTTTCTTGGTAGCCAGGCACATACTGGGTACAAAGAACTGTTCTAAATAGGCCTGTCTTAATGTGTTGGTGAGGCCTGGAGGGAGGGGTCAGTCTTTTTTACTGAGTCTGGGCCTGCACTATGAACTTCACAAATTTGTCAGTTCTTTTTTTCCCCCTGCCCCCACCCCGTGAGTGGGACGGATGGCTAGCGCGGGCTGACATTGGGTATTTCCCTTCCCCAGGTCAGTCAGGCTCTGATGACACCACAGCAAGTTAGGTTTAGGTTAACTAGTGTCCCCTGAGGGCGGGCCTCATTTAGAGCAAAAAGTTCTGGCTATTTCAGAATGGTTTCTTTCATTCTCCTTCTGGAAGCCCAAGGGGAGTTTTCTTTCTTTACATGGGAATCTGGAAGAGTTCCCGAGGCAAATCTCACACTATTATCAGGGACCCCATATTACTGGGTCCCCCTGGAGTTTTTAACTCTCAGACTTGTCCACATGAGCCTCCAGCAATTCATCAATTATAGTTCAGATTTTCCTCCCCTGGCCCTGGTTTCCAGTTTCCACTTTGAGTCTCTACTTTGGGAAGCCATGACTTCCTGTACTGGTATGTCTGTCTTTCCAATCTTGGGGGCAGCAGTTTTACCCTGTGTCCTTCCTCTCTTACAGATCCAACAAAAATGTTGATTTTTCAGTCTGTTCAGCTTCTTACTTGTTGCTGGGATAAAGGGGCAACTCCCAAGCTCCCTTCGAGTTGAACCAAAAATCCCAGTCTGGCCCCATTTTCCGGGTGAGGTAAAAGAAATTCAGTTCTTAGCCTATAATTCCTTCCTCTCTTTCTTTTTGTTGTTTCTGCTGTTGTCTTGAGGTGTTTAAGATTTATAGCTCAGTTTGAGTGAAAGATGTAACTAGACATATGTTCAATTGCCGGTGATTGACATGGTTTCTTTATTGTGACTTGAAGTTTTGCTTCTCTTCTCTCTTATTTTTAAAGAATTTATTCAATCCTTTATCTGTTCAAAACTGAAGTAAACAAAACTTAGTGCCTAGGGAGGGAGGAAAAAAACACGTGTAGCCTGAATCACAATACAAAACGTAGATTCATGTTTCTGCTTGCTTCTCCTCTGTACCTGTCACGGCTGAAAACAACAGAACCAACATGGATAATTCGAGAAGAGCAGGAACCGACTGAAGGTGATCTCCGGGAAAACTGGAGAACCAGGCCTGCGAAATGGGCCCAAAGGAACCCAGGAACCCTACCAGGGCCTGCCTCAGAAACAGTCTGGCTGATAACCCTCTGTTAGGCCTCTAGGGGACACTTGGCTCCATTTTTGTGAAGTATCAGTAACCATTTCCACATCTCTGTGGCACTCCCTCCAGATTCAAAGAATTGGGCTAACCCAGATTATTTTTCTCTGTGGGAAGAGGGAATACTGCATCAGCCTTCCAGGTAAAGACAGGATCCTTCATTCCACTAGGACTCTTTCACTGGGAAAGACTCATAAGTGGCATGGAGATTTGGAAGCAGACAACCAAAGCAATGACCCAAATTTACTATAACCTACCCTTTTATAGCCCAATATCCACATGCACTTCCTATATTTAATACTTCCCAGGAGGTGGGAGACCCACTCCTCCCGATCTACATTGTCTAGCAGCAATCCTACTTCATTTGAAGGAAAGAAGGATCAATGACCCAGCCATTATTCCAACTCCCCTTTTTTCGTCTTTGCTTGGTGACACAAGGAGACAAAACATCAGGTAACCATATTGGCTTATATTTCAGTATGTCTCTTGGTGGAAGCTTTCTTCTCATGGCGCTAAAACCTCTGAACCAGCATAACAGATACACAGGACTAAGAAGCAAAAACATTTGTAAAAGGGTCACTGGGTACAATTTTGCCCACTTTCATTTCCTGATTCTTAGCTCTGTGTAGTTTTTAAAGTAATCTCTACGCCCACCATGGGGCTTTAACTCATGACCCTGAGATCAAGAGTCACATGCTCTACCAACTGAGCCAGCCAGGTGACCTAGCTCTGAGCATTTTTGGTGTATTTTGGTCAATGGTTCCAAGCATAAGCTACATCCTGCAATATCACACACTAATCTCTGAAAGTGCTATGTCTTTGGTAGTGTGTGCAAACCAGTGCTCTCTGACTTCTTGGCAATGGGGTACATGATAAGACTACTGAAGCTTATGACATCAGTGTGTTACTTGTTTTTTTCACTGTAAAACAATGTTTGTGGGACACCTTGGGGATGCTTAAGGCATTCATTATTTTCACAATTTTTTTCTTTAGGATTTAATTAAAAATTTTTTTAAGTTTATTTATTTTTGAGAGACAGAGAAAGGTGGGGGGAGAGGGGGAAGGGGAGGAGCAGGGAGAGACAGAGAGACAGAGACAGAGACAGAGAGAATCCCAAGTCAGTGTGGAGCCTGAAATGGGTCTCAAACCCATGAACCATGAAATTATGACCTGAGCCAAAATCAAGAGTCAGACACTTAATAGACTGAGCCACTCAGGTGCCCCTCTTTAAGATTTTATTTTTAAGTGGGGCGCCTGGGTGGCTTAGTCGGTTAAGCGTCCGACTTTCGCTTAGGTCATGATTTCGCGGTTCGTGGGTTCGAGCCCCGCGTCGGGCTCTGTGCTGACTGCCAGCTCAGAGCCTGGAGCCTGTTTCAGTCTGTGACTCCCTCTCTCTCTGACCCTCCCTTGCTCACGCTGTCTCTCTCTCTCTCTCTCCTAGAAATAAAAAAAAAAAAGATTTTATTTTTAAGTAATCTCTATACCCAACCAACGTGGGGCTCAAATTTACAACCCCAAGATCATGCTCGAGAGTTACATCCTCTACCTACTGAACCAGCCAAGAGCCCTTAACTTCACAATTTTTATGTTAGCAGAATCAAGGAAAGCAAAAACAATCCAGGATAAGCATTTATTCTGATAAGGAAAACATAGAGGCATCCTTTTGATGACGGAAGGGATCCCGTGTAATAAAGCTGTCACTAGGTGGCCGGCTGGTTTCCCCAATGAATAGAACCATAACAAAGAGTTGGTGTGCTGGCTTGGGCATACAGCAGTGGTGGGTAAGAAGTTCATCTTGTCGAGACCATTCATACATGATCTTCATTTGCCTGCCACCATGACATTTATTCCTGAGCCCTAGGGTGATGGAGAAGGAAGCTCCCTGACATCCACCTGGTGGTCGTCTCATCATCTCATCACCTGATTAAAAGCCTTTTGTGAAAGGGAGGCCTTTTGAAAAGAATTTTATTTATTTATTTTTGATAAGAATTTACATGGGACAAGAACCTACCACCCAGAAACACTCCCTCCCTGGGTTACTGGAAGGGATCAATGAGCCAATAAATGTGAAATGCAGAGCACACGGTTTGTGCTCGCTAACTGGCACTTATTACCACTAAGAAACAGAATATGTAAAGTGTATAAATATCCCCTGAAACTATGTTGAAAAAATATAGTAGAGAGAAAATATAAGGTATACCATTTAAATAGTGCATAAAACAGCACTCAAAACAGGCTCTAGAACACAAAGAAACTGTGCTTCTTTCTTGGGAAAATTTCTACTAACTTTGATCCAATCCAATAGCAGTTACTTTAATAATAATGATGATGAAAGTATTTTCATTTTGAAAACAAAATACCAATGTCAAGTTTAGGTGCTGGGGTTGCTCAGAATTAAAAAGCAAAAAGTTTTTAAATTTATTTTGAGACAGAGAGGGTAGAAGGAGCGGCAGAGATAAAGAGGGAGAGAGAATCCCCAGCTGCCATTGAGCTGACAGCACAGAGTTCAATGCCAGCCTCATCTCACAAACCGGGAGATCATGACCTGAGCCGAAATCCAGTGTCGGATGCTTAACCTACTAGCCACCCAGGTGCCCCTACTCAGAACTTTCTGATTGTATTATATTCATGAGTATATGTAAATTATAGTAAGGCTTATTCATGTGATACGGAAAACCACAAAGAGGAAACTATTAACAGATTTTGTTTAAAGGAAATTGTTTTGTAAGTTAATAATTTACTTTTATATGACTTTTCTAAAACTGCTTGGTAGGGAACTGTGGTCACCACTTTACAAAATAGGCAATACATTTCATTAATAATCCAATTGATATTTATTGCCCAGGACACTGTGTGTGGGTTGTGGGCCCAGGCCAGAAGAAAAGTTTGCTCCAGCGGCCCAACAGCTGCAGTCCGACGTGGATGAGGCACAATGTGATGCCGATAGCGGTACCTATACAGAATAATACAATAAAATAAAGAGCACCAGGATACCCAACACACATTATATGAAGCGTAAGTATCCATGATGTCCTTCTCCTTAGCCTTTGGGAAATAGCCTGTGTGTGAGGGGGAGGGTAGTGTGGGTGGAGCCTGAGCCCTGGACACAGCATAACTCCCTGGAGGTGGGGAGCAGGTCAGCCTGAAGGAGAAGGTCGATTGAGCTGCCAGGGCAGTAGCAGGAAATGAAGGGAATGAGGCAGGATGAAGGTCGTAAGGTCACACACTATGTCAAGGACAGAGCTGGTCAAAAAAACTAGAAGTCAACACTCCCAGGCTCCTAACATTACGGGGAGACCCTGCTTCCTTGATATCTCATAAATCACAGAGTTTCCTAGATAAATAAACCCATGTAATTCCCCTCTTTGAGGCTATCACTAAACTGGTATGTTTTCCCAGAGTTCCCTAGCCTTATCACAGATATGAGAGGTGGGCACCTAATTGACGCTCACTAACTACAACCAGATGAAGCGTTGTCAGTTGGAAAACGCCATGACAGTCTGCAGCGCTACGGATCTGACCCCAGGAGACATCCCGGCCTTTGCACCTTCATCCTAATGCTGGCTGGCCACTTCAGGCCAGGTCCCTTTCCACACTCTGCACACACTCTGTGTGTGTGAGTGTGTATGCACATGTGTGTGCGCATGCACTACATTTGCCTTGAATGCTCCAGGTTTGTAGGTTTTAACTCCCCCACGTCCATTATCATGGTAACAGCCACATAATTGGTTCCCAATAAACACTTGCTCACCATTTGGGAAAAATTTATGGGTAAAGATACCCTTTTAGTGCTATTCCTTTGTTCTCTACTTGTAGGTGACCTTCAGTGAAATCCCTTGCTCTCGTGTTAATGTTCCCAGTACTTTCTGTTCAGCCTAGAAAGAGGCTGTGAGTTGTCTCCCACACGAACCAGCCATGCAGCGCAAGTTGGACTCCTAGGAGTTTGTTGCTGCCTTTGAAGTGTGATTTGAGAGGCTAGGCATTTCTGCCTCCCTCCACTGATGCCTAAAATGTAACCACGAGAGATTATTCACCTGCACTCAGTATGTCATTTGCCCAATACCCTTTGTTAAGGCTTTTCCCTGAGCAGCAAAGAACACTGCGTGAGGAAGTTGGATGAGTCCTCAGGAAGCCTTAAGATCTGTGAGGCCTTGGGCAAGTCATCCAAACTCTTCTGCTCTGAACACAGGATACCACCCCAGCCACACAAAACTACCCGGGAAGCAGATGAAGTAAGTCAGGAAAGTAGTTGGCACCATACTTAGCACTAAGTCAAGGCTCTAGCAGCAACTCCTTTCTTCATAACTTCCTCAGCTTGTCATCTATAAAATGGAACATACACTTGCCTACCTTGCACAGGTGACCTAGGAATCTGCCTCCATGCCTGCCCCCCTTCAGGGTCAGCTTCTTTCAGCACCATGCCTTTCAAGCATTCTGAATCTCAACTCACACTAAGAAATATGCCTCATATGCACACCCCCAGTCTTGACTGTCTCCCTATCCTGAGGATTGCTCCTCCTTGCCAAAGTACCTGGGTATTCTACCTCCCTGCTCCCCCATCCCACCTTGTAGAAAACCCCACCCCTGACCAGAGTCTTGATCTCCTCCCAGGAAGGAACACGCCTCTCCCTCCTGAGTACAAGTCCACGCTGCATGTTCATGTGATGTCATGTGATAATCAGTGACTTCATCCCACAAGCCTTACTCATATGTTGGAAGCTTAGATGGGGGAGGGTTCTAAGTCTTGCAGTGGGGTCCAAGGGAAGAGGGGTGGCAGCCTCTGAGTCCGGGGCCCCTTTCCAATCCTGCTTTCAGTGTGAGTACACGCAACCTCTCCCCACTCGCCAGCAGGTTACTGATGCACCAAACACGCAGTTACTGCTTGAGGACAAGCCCTTCATAGAGGCCACTTAGCTTAAATGTCAGGTGGCACATTTCTCCTCAGAGCCAGCCCAGTCACATCATCATGCCGGGCAGTGTTTAGTTCCTTTCCTTCATCACCCACACACCTCCTTGCCCTTTTCCCTTCAGACCATCTGGTAACAAGACACAGGCCCTGGGCTAGGCCACATATCCCAGATGTACCTCCCTTAGCAGGACAAAAAAAAAAAAAAAAA
>NW_027529427.1:9079657-9081229 GCF_008692635.1 Crocuta crocuta
AGACTCTAATAAATTCTTACCCAAGAGCCCTTCTTCTCCATGGTTGCTATCTGCAAGAAGAAAAAGGGAAGGGCTTATTTTTGAACTATGGAAGATTTTTTTATAAGAATGCAATGAAATAATAAAATTTAAGAATTATCCTCATTATTGAAATACACTTTATACCATTATACCATAGTTCCCTACACCTTAATATACATGCCTTTATCAGGAAATTTGCAGCCCCAGATTTTTTTCCACTTTTTTTCATGTTTATTTAATTTTTTTTTTTTAATTTTTTTTTTTAATGTTTTATTTATTTTTAGGAGAGAGAGAGAGAGAGAGACAGCGTGAGCAGGGGAGGCTNAGTTGTCTCCCACACGAACCAGCCATGCAGCGCAAGTTGGACTCCTAGGAGTTTGTTGCTGCCTTTGAAGTGTGATTTGAGAGGCTAGGCATTTCTGCCTCCCTCCACTGATGCCTAAAATGTAACCACGAGAGATTATTCACCTGCACTCAGTATGTCATTTGCCCAATACCCTTTGTTAAGGCTTTTCCCTGAGCAGCAAAGAACACTGCGTGAGGAAGTTGGATGAGTCCTCAGGAAGCCTTAAGATCTGTGAGGCCTTGGGCAAGTCATCCAAACTCTTCTGCTCTGAACACAGGATACCACCCCAGCCACACAAAACTACCCGGGAAGCAGATGAAGTAAGTCAGGAAAGTAGTTGGCACCATACTTAGCACTAAGTCAAGGCTCTAGCAGCAACTCCTTTCTTCATAACTTCCTCAGCTTGTCATCTATAAAATGGAACATACACTTGCCTACCTTGCACAGGTGACCTAGGAATCTGCCTCCATGCCTGCCCCCCTTCAGGGTCAGCTTCTTTCAGCACCATGCCTTTCAAGCATTCTGAATCTCAACTCACACTAAGAAATATGCCTCATATGCACACCCCCAGTCTTGACTGTCTCCCTATCCTGAGGATTGCTCCTCCTTGCCAAAGTACCTGGGTATTCTACCTCCCTGCTCCCCCATCCCACCTTGTAGAAAACCCCACCCCTGACCAGAGTCTTGATCTCCTCCCAGGAAGGAACACGCCTCTCCCTCCTGAGTACAAGTCCACGCTGCATGTTCATGTGATGTCATGTGATAATCAGTGACTTCATCCCACAAGCCTTACTCATATGTTGGAAGCTTAGATGGGGGAGGGTTCTAAGTCTTGCAGTGGGGTCCAAGGGAAGAGGGGTGGCAGCCTCTGAGTCCGGGGCCCCTTTCCAATCCTGCTTTCAGTGTGAGTACACGCAACCTCTCCCCACTCGCCAGCAGGTTACTGATGCACCAAACACGCAGTTACTGCTTGAGGACAAGCCCTTCATAGAGGCCACTTAGCTTAAATGTCAGGTGGCACATTTCTCCTCAGAGCCAGCCCAGTCACATCATCATGCCGGGCAGTGTTTAGTTCCTTTCCTTCATCACCCACACACCTCCTTGCCCTTTTCCCTTCAGACCATCTGGTAACAAGACACAGGCCCTGGGCTAGGCCACATATCCCAGATGTACCTCCCTTAGCAGGACAAAAAAAAAAAAAAAAA
>NW_027529427.1:9081263-9091744 GCF_008692635.1 Crocuta crocuta
AGACTCTAATAAATTCTTACCCAAGAGCCCTTCTTCTCCATGGTTGCTATCTGCAAGAAGAAAAAGGGAAGGGCTTATTTTTGAGCTATGGAAGTTTTTTTATAAGAATGCAATGAAATAATAAAATTTAAAAATTATCCTCATTATTGAAATACACTTTATACCATTATACCATAGTTCCCTACACCTTAATATACATGCCTTTATCAGGAAATTTGCAGCCCCAGATTTTTTTCCACTTTTTTTCATGTTTATTTAATTTTTTTTTTTTAATTTTTTTTTTTAATGTTTTATTTATTTTTAGGAGAGAGAGAGAGAGAGAGNAGAGAGAAAGAGACAGAGCACAAGCACGAGAGGGTCAGAGAGAGAGGGAGACACAGAATCTGAAACAGGCTCCAGGCTCCGAGCTGTCAGCACAGAGCCTGACGTAGGGCTCCAACCTGTGAACTGCGAGATCATGACCTGAGCTGAAGTAGGATGCTTAACCGACTGAGCCACCCAAGTGCCCTGCAACCAGAGATTTTAGAGAAAGGAAGAGCAGGAGCAGGAAGGCAGAGAGGGGAGGAAGAGGCAGTAAAAATCAAGTAGGGCCCTGGAAAGTAAACACGCACATTGAACGCGAGATGATTTTGAGCCTCAGCTCTAGAACCCAGGAACATATCTGAACTTCCTACTGACCTACCAAAGAGATTGCTTCACAGATCCTTCAAGATCATTCTTTTTGTTTATTGAGACCCTCCTAAGCCCCTCCAACCAGGCCCTGAGCTAAATCCTAGGGTCTCAAAGACACAGCCCCTGGCCTCAGAGAGTTTACTATTTAATGGAGAAAAGAAACACAAACAATAACAATATGGTAGTATATGTCTAGTGGTATAATTTTTCACAATGGAGAGGGTATTACTCCTGAGGGTGAGTGAGTCAAGGGAGCCCCACTAACTACGGCATTCGAACTAAGTAGAATCCTGAATGGCAGATAAGAGTTCCGTCGGACAAGGTGAGGGGGGAGAGCTTCAAGGCAGAACATTCCAGGCAAGGACACAGTCTAATATGGAAGTGCTGAGCCTTGTGGAAAGCAGGGGGTTAAGGGCAGACAAGTTGGCAGGGAACCTCTTCTATGCCATGGGTGGGGGCTTAGGTTTCTCTCTTAGGAGACAGGGAATCGTGGAAGATTTTAAACAAAGTGAGTAACGGTGTCAGATTCACATTTCTGAAAGACCCTTATGACATGTAGATGGGAGAGATGGCATAAAAGGTGGGGCAGTAACTGCTATTAAGCAAACTATATCTGTGCCCAAATGAACCAACACGGGAGATGTCAGAGCTGTGGTTAACCTCCACAGGAAAGAAAATAATGCTGGGGAGATCACGAGGTAGAAGTCATGGAGGATTGGAATGATGGGAGAGAAAAGGCCGACTGATTCACATGTGTATTGCTCACTCAGCACCTACTAGAGCGCATAGCAGTTTGCGGTGATGCAGATTCGTGAAAGGGGTTTTTTAGGGGATGGTGAAGACCTAGGTGCGGTTGTGTGCTGAAAGGGGAAAACCAATGGAGCAGAATTTGAATGTGGTTTTGAATAATACATAAGAGCTAGGTAGGCAGGAGAGAGAAATGATCCCCGTAAAACTCATACTAACAAACCCTTTAGGACTAAACTTTTGGAACAAATTCATGCTGGGGCAGTGGGGGGAAAGTTACGGACTTAGGACTGGCTTCATGGCATGGTCTCTCTGGAGCCTGTGCTAGGAGTCTCAGGTATGGCCTTTCAGGCGAGCAGTAACCTGGGCCCCTGCGCCTCACAGAGCCCCGTCCCCTGAGAACTGGGGAAAGAATGCCTAGTTTCAAGCATACTTCACTCTGAGAGAAGTAAGAATACCCTCTTCCTGGGTTGGGAGGCAAAGTTCACCTCTCTTGGAGGGGAAGACCTATGGCACTCAGTGGGAAGCCACCCCTTGAAGGCCTCCTGGGCCGCCCACCTCTGACTTCGACAGCCATTTGTCCTCACCTGTGCCAGGTGGGCCTATCTCACGGCATTGTAATCCTTTATTTACTTGACAAATAATTTGTCTTCCTTTCTAGACAATGAGCTTCCTCCGTACGGAAATAGACTTGGTCATCCTGGCATCTCCCCCCATGCCCTCAACCCAGCATGTGCTAAGACAGTCGATCAAGATTAGAAATGAGGGGCGCCTGGGTGGCTTAGTCGGTTAAGCGTCCGACTTTCGCTTAGGTCGTGATCTCGCGGCGGTTCGTGGGTTCGAGCCCCGCGTCGGGCTCTGTGCTGACTGCCAGCTCAGAGCCTGGAGCCAATGTCAGAGTCTGTGTCTCCCTCTCTCTCTGACCCTCCCCTGCTCACGCTGTCTCTCTCTCTCTCCTAAAAAAAAAGAAATGAATACATGTGTGCTGCCTGCCCTATTTCCAGCCACCATTGCCTCGTCCCTAGATGAAGGCAACGGCCTCCATCAGGAGCTCCTCGATCAGGAGCTCGTCTCTGCTCTGGCCTGCCTCCCTGCTGCTTGCCACATGAAAGAGACACCAGAGTGGCCTTTCTAATACACAAATCCTATCCCAACCCTCCCCTGCCCCACACCCTTTGAATGTTCACGATTGTTCTTGGAATGACTTCCCAACTCTTTAACCCACCCAACAAACCCAATATGATCTGGTCAGACCCACTCTGGTCCTAGTGAATGCCCAGTGTGTCCTGCTGTCTTTATTGCTTCTGGTTCGTCACATATGCTGGCAACATCCTTAAACTCTCCTCCCCCTAGAAAATTCCTACAGGCCCCAACTTACTTTCTTCCTATTGCCTTCACGGAACTCCCTAGAGAAGGCTAGATACCCTCTACTCGGTTTTCACAGTGCTCTGTGGGCCCCCTAACAAAGCACTTGTCGCTCTGGATTACAACTGCCTGCTGACTCATCTGTGTCCTCTATTTAGCTGTAGAGCCTGCAGGAGCCAGGAACTTGCCTGTCTTGTTTGCCACGATAGCCCCACAGCCTAGCACAATGCCTGGCACTCAGTGTACTAACTGCAATAAAGAAATGGATTCTGGAAGATGCAAAAGAAAGTGAACGCTGCCAGCAGGAAAGGAATTGAGGGAGGAGGGGTAAATGTGAGAACAAAAGAGAAAATGAGGGAGTAAATGAAATGAGGGTACAGGTGAAAGGTAGTAGGTCTGAGAGGAAATTCTGAGTTTGTTTAGGCACGTTGAACTTTAGGTCCCTGTGGCATATTCGATTAGAAGTGACTAAAAGGAAGTTGGAGATCAGTGTCAGGAGAGAGGACAAGGTGAAACTAGGGCCTTAAGAGTCATAGGAGCAGCGGATGAAGTGAGGATATGCAAAGGAGGGGTGGACCCTGCTCAGGAGGGGATATGAGGGGCGAGTGTGAAGGAGGGAGAGAGGGGGAAGGATCACAGCACTCAGGAGGGGTAATTGCAGGGCAGCAAGGTTTGGGGCAGGTTGACAGGAAAAGCCGCGGTAGGGAGTAGAAACTTCAGGAATGGGAAAAGTGTAGAGGCAAGGCCCCAGATGGGTAGGTGGAGCTGGGTAAATGGCACAGGGAGCAAAATTAGCTCTGGAAAGGAGTAAGGATGCCCCTTCTTTGAGTAAGGCAGAGAGAAGGAACAGTGAAGACAAAGATATCATGGATGTTGCAGGGAGGAAAGCTGAGGGAGTCCCTGCCAGACCACCTCTCTTTTCTCTGCGAAATTGAAGATTATCTCAGATAAGAGTCTGAGAGTTTAGTTCTAGCCCTATCAGGAACAGCCATGTGGCCTTGGGCTGTTCATGGAATCAATCTCCTCAGGTCTCATAGTGATTGAAAAACAACCCTGTCTATCCTGATGATTCAACAGCCTCCTTTATGGACACTCTTAGTTTCCATAAAAACCTTTATTTGCCACACAACACACATTTCAGCTAAGCTGTCTAAACCTTGAAGGGATTGCCTTTTTGTTGAAGCAGAGCGAGTTCAAAGGGACAATGAAAAAAAGGGCCACTGGGGGAAAAAAACAAGGGGCACAGAAATTTGCCAGGCTCTAGCCCTGATATTCAGAGAAGGGTTTAACCCCCATACTACTATATAGCATTGAGTGATCAGAAGGTAAGTGCTGACTATATAAGTTATTAGTTCTTATTATCTCTCTAGTAAGGAGCTCTACGTATGCTTTGGCTAAATTTAATAATTTATTAGTTTGCCCAACAAAAATTTATTGAGCACCTGCTCTGTGCAAGGCAAGGGGTCTATAGAGAAGAATAAAAAAAAAACCTGCATTACCAAGCCATGCTAGGAGATTGGAGTAGAGCGCTGTTCAGTAGAAATAGACTGTGAACCACATAAACAATTTATTTATTTATATAAAATATTTTATTTTTCAGTAATCTCTGCATCCAATGTGGGCCTCGAACTTACAACCCTGAGATCAAGAGTCGGATGATTCACCGACTGAGCCAGCCGGGTGCCCCCGCCTGTGCAATTTAAAGTTTCTTATTCACCACATTAAAGAAAGAAGCAGTTGAAATTAATTTTAATGTTTTCTGAAACCCAGTATATCCAAAATGTTACCATTTCCACATAGAGTAAATATTTTAAAATTATTTTTTTTAATTTTTTTTAAAAAATTTTTAATGTNTTATTAATAGGCATTTCATGTTCTTTTTTTCACAGCCCTGAAGTCTTGATGTTATTTTACCCTTACAGCACATCTTAATTTGTTCTAGCCAAGATGCAAGTGCCTTTTTAAAAAAATTTTTAATGTTTTATTTATTTCTGGGAGAGAGAGAGAGAGACAGCGTGAGCAGGGGAGGGTCAGAGAGAGAGGGAGTCACAGACTCTGAAACAGGCTCCAGGCTCTGAGCTGGCAGTCAGCACAGAGCCCGACGCGGGGCTCGAACCCACGTACCGCGAGATCATGACCTAAGCGAAAGTCGGACGCTTAACCAGCTAAGCCACCCAGGCGCCCCGATGCAAGTACCTTTTGACAGCAGTTTCAGCCTCTCTAAATTTTAAGGTGAATGTGGACCAGGGCTTCTGGCTCCCCTCCTCTCCCCTCCCCTGCCCCAGCCCATACTCCTGGTGCCTGTCAGAGTCTGGATGAATCAGGGGCGTGCCTGGCAGGCCTGGGTTTGTTCTGAGCCACTCACTATGAAGGGGGAAGACTGGGCTCCTCTTTACCCCATTCCACAGCCACCTCGATCCCTTTTCACAGCCAGAGGCAGAGCCATAAGCTATCCAATCTCAACAAGCAATCACTGAACCAAACTTCCTCCCCAGGGGACAAAAGCAAAGATAGTTACTGTCTTTCTTCTTGGGGCCCTCGTAGTCACCACAAAGTGGTGAGGCTGTTTGTTTCATGCCTTACAAGTTCAGTTACAAACGGCTTGCAGCTGTGAGATTGTTTTCAGGCCTCCTCTGGTCTCATTGGCTGGCCACCCTCTGCTCTTCACTGCAACTGTATTTACTCACAGTCCTAGCCCTCTGGGATTTTCTTTTTATTTGCCCAGCATCCTTTCTTTTGGGGAACAGCCCTACTACCCCCATTTCATCTCATTTTCGTGGGGCCGTCAATCTCAGGGGCCTCTTCCTACTCTTACCATGCAGATGGGCACCTAACCCATCCCAAGCCCATAAGATAGTCTCTCCTTGAGGGGCGCCTGGGTGGCTTAGTCGGTTGGGCGTCCGACTTTCCCTTAGGTCATGATCTCGCGGTTCGTGGGTTCGAGCCCCGCGACGGGCTCTGTGCTGACTGCCAGCTAAGACCTTGGAGCCTGGTTCAGTCTGTGACTCCCTCTCTCTCTGACCCTCCCCTGCTCACGCTGTCTCTCTCTCTGTCTCCTAGAAATAAATTTAAAAAAACATTAAATAAAAAAGATAGTCTCTCCTTGAAATTTAAAAACTGGGGCACCTGGATGGCTCAGTCAGTTAAACATCGGACTCCTGGTTTCGGCTCAGGTCATGATCTCACAGTCATGGATGGAGCCCCAAGTAGGGCTCCCTCCCTGGGTATGGAACCTGCTTAAGATTCTCTTTCCTTCTGGGGCACCTGGGTGGCTCAGTTGGTTGAGTTTCCGACTTCCGCTCAGGTCATGATCTCGTGGCTCGTGGATTCGAGCCCCGCATCAGGCTCTGTGCTGAGAGCTGGCTCAGAGCCTGGAGCCTGCTTCAGATTCTGTATCTCCCTCTCTCTCTGACCCTCCCCTGCTCATGCTCTCTCTCTTTCTCTCTCTCTTTCTCTCTCTCTCTCAGAAATAAATAAAAAACATTAAAAAATTAAAAAAAAAAGATTCTCTTTCCTTCTCTCTTTGTCCTTCCCCTGTGCACTTTCTCTCTTTTCTCTCTCTCAAAATAAAATAAATTTTAAAAAAAATATTAACTATTAAAAAAAAAAGGAGAGCGGGTAATATGTTTAAATTACTAGAGGCAAACAAAAAGCAGCCAATAAATGTTCATTGCCCTTTTTTCTCTAAAAAAAAAAAAATTAAAAAAGAGAAATTTAAATATTGAGCAGAAACAAAGAGGCTGAAGGCAAGTTGGAAACAGAGCCTACAATCTACACAAGTGCCTGATTTCTGTCCTTTCAAAGCCTGGTAGTTAAATTCTTCCTTTGACTTTGTGAGCTATCCTTCTAACACCTCTGTCTTCTTGCCTCCTTCCCTCACATTAGCCAGAATCCATTCCTGTTACTTATAATCAAAGAAGCCTGAAAAAATCTTAAAATAATTTTTTTGAAGTTTATTTATTTTAAGGGGAGAGGAACAGAGAGAGACAGAGAAGGAAGAGGGAGAGAAAATCCTAAACAGCCTCCTTACTGTCAGCACAGAGCCTGACTCAGAGCTCCATCTCACTAACTGTGACTGGAGCCGAGATCAAGAGTCAGAGGTGGGGCACCCGGGTGGCTCAGGCGGTTGAGCGTCCGACTTCTGCTCAGCTCATGATCTCATAGTTCGTGGGTTTGAGCCCTGCGTGGGGTTCTGTACTGACAGCTAGCCTGGAGCCTGCTTCGGATTCTGTGTCTCCCTCTCTCTCTGACCCTCCCCTGCTCATGTTGTCTCTAAAAATGTTTTATTTATTATTGAGAGAGAGATAGAGACAGCTAGCTCCGAGCTAGCTGTCAGTACAGGACCCGATGCGGGGCTCGAACCCACAAACCGTGAGATCATGACCTGAGCAGAAGTCGGACGCTCAACCAACTGAGCCACCCAGGCGCCCCATAAATAAAACATTTTAAAAAATTAAAAACAAAAGAGTCAGAGGCTTAACTGACTGAGCCACCCAGGCACCTCCTGATATGAAATTTTAACTGCAGTTCTACCAAAAAAAAAAAAAAAAAGCTAAAAGAAATAATATATCCATATATATTTGACTTCTGTCACGTATATGCACGTATATATATGCATGTATAACTTCCCTTTTTAAACTATACTAAATACAGGTTTTTGAGGTTTGCATCCAGGTTTGTTTGGTTTTATTTTTTGAAACAAAGATCATTGGAAGTGTCCTATGCCCCACCATATTCTAAAATCAGTATGTATTCAGGTGAAATCACACCACCTGCCACCTCCAGGCTTAGCAGCCAAGTGGCCAGTGGGATATTGGAATGAAGCGGGCCACCTTGGCTCTCAGCCACTGGTGGAGAGGCTGCCCTTCAGACCACTTCCTACAGCAGCTTGCTCTTGGTGTTCATCAGTTCTTTTTCTTCCCCTTAAGGGACTGAATTCTAAATATTTTATTCGCCCAGCTTCAGCAAAAACAAATGGATGATGAGGTGAATAACATACTTGTAGAATAATAATACCTTGCAAGAAGATTCTTGGGGCACCTGGCTGGCTTAGTCAGTAGAATGTACGACTCTTGATCTCGGGGTTGTGGGTTCAAGCCCCACATTGGGTGTAGAGATTGCTTTAAAATAAGATCTTAGGGGTGCCTGGGTGGCTCAGTCGGTTAAGCCTCCGACTTCAGCTCAGGTCATGATCTCGTGGTCCATGAGTTTAAGCCCCGCATCGGCCCCTGTGCTGCCAGCTCAGAGTCTGGAGCCTGCTTCAGATTCTGTGTCTCGCTCTCTCTCTGCTCCTCCCCCATCATGCTCTGTCTCTCAAGAATAAATAAACGTTAAAAAAAATTAAAAATAAAATCTTTAAAAAAATAGAATATTCTTGTGCTCCAAATCGTTGTGTGATATAAACCCTGGGAATGCATGGATTAGTTTTGCTTCAGAGGTAGTGCATTTCCTGAGCTGGGAAAAGGTAAATAACACTCTTTATCTTTTTTTTTTAATGTTTTTATTTATTTTTAGAAGAGAGAGAAAGACAGAGCGTGAGCAGGGGAGGGGCAGAAAGAAAGGGAGACACAGAATCTGAAGCAGGCTCCAGGCTCTGAGCTGTCAGCACAGAGCCTGACTTGGGGCTCAAACCCAGGAACCACAAGATCATGACCTGACCCAAAGTCAAATGCTTAACCAACTGAGCCACCCAGACGCCCCAAATAACATTCTTTATCTTAAGTGTTACATTTAATTGAGAGTATGATGAAGGATTACACAAATTAAAATTATTTATTTAACCCACTCCCCTACATATTAAGTATACGTATATCTGTATGTAAGATATTTGGAAAGAGCAGAAGAAAGGGGGAATATTATGTCAATAATCAGATACTACACATTACTTTATAGAAATATGTGTAGGAGTTGCAGACCACAGTTAATTGACTATACAATTAACTTTCACATAGAAAACCAGAAAGTAGATGTAATCATAAGGAGATGAGCTGCATTAAAAAAATTTTTTTTAAAATTTTTATTTATTTTTGAGAGACAAAGAGAGCATGAGCAGGAGAAGGGCAGAGAGAGAGAGGGAGACACAGAATGTGAAGCAGGCTCCAGGCTCCCAGCTGTTAGCACAGAGCCCCATGCGGGGCTCAAACTCATGACCTGTGAGATCATGACCTGAGCTGAAGCTGGATGCTCAACTGAGCCACCCAGGTGCCCCAGAGATGAGCTGCATTTTAAAGTTTGATGGCAAGTTGGGAATCATAAGAACTGATTTTTTTCCTGGTTTATGTGCTACCATTTACCAGCTGAGAACCCTTGGTGATGCTACTAAACCTCTTTATGCGCAACCAGCAAACAGAAGCAACGTGTGGCTTCAGGTTTGCACTCATGCTGCAACGAAAGTAAGTGAGAACATGGGCCCTGAGTCAGACTGTCTGCATGCCCTGGCTCTGCTCCCCATTTACTTTTTACCTTCTGGGACCTCAGTGTCTTCAGCTGTCAGATGGGGAGGTAATATCTCCTAGCATCGTTGGGATTATTAAATAATTAAGGCACCTAGCATGATGTTCATGCTTAATAAATGCTAGTTCGTTTCCCTTTTTATTTTTTGGTGACAATTTGAAATCCGCATATTTTACTTTATGCAACTTGATTGAAAAATACAAAAGAAATAAATCTATAAAAGACAAGACTTCAGGAATAAATCCAGGAGAGATGGGAAATAGAATTCAGACCTGGCCCTCGGTATTCTCGCTTTAGTAGCCCCCTTCTAGGGAATTATTGCTAGTGAATCCAGTAGTGCCCAGGTGACCTGGTTTTAACATTTAGTACACAAACAAAAACAGTTAAACAGCAGAGACATTGTGCTGTAAAACAAAAACAAAAAACACAGCATTTGACCCTTGCTGCTGCAACTAGACAATGGAATGAGGGGGAAGCTCTTAGGTGATTTGAGAAGATCCTCCTGAAAGCTGAGTGGCCTATAAAAACACTTGCACTCCACTGCGTCATCCCAAACACATTTGCATCAGAGAATTCTCTAGTATTTCTAATAGAAACTAGGAACAGGAACAGCTAGAAATAGAAAAATAATCCATGAAAGCAAGAAAATCCAAAAAAATGATGTCTCTTCAATTAATATTAATATTGAGAAGTACCCAGCCCGGTAGTGCTTGTGGCCAGCACAAACAACAAAGGCTGAAGGGGCAGCTGACTGGGGCAAGCAAATTACGCTGGGCCAGAAATTTAGCCCTAGTGGCCTCTGGTTAAGTGGGTTTTTTTTTTTTTTAATGTTTTATTTATTTCTGAGAGAGAGAGAGAGAGAGAGAGAGAGAGAGAGAGAGAAAGCATGAGCAGGGGAGGGTCAGAGAGAGAGGGAGATACAGAATCTGAAACAGGCTCCAGGCTCTGAGTTAGCTGTCGGCACAGAGCCCAACGCAGGGCTTGAACCCACGAACAGCAAGATCATGACCTGAGCTGAAGTCAGACGCTTAACTGACTGAGCCACCCAGGCGCCCTTGGTTAAGTGTTTTAAATAACATCCCAGTGAGAGGGGAACATTGCCTTTTTTAGTTTCTATTATTTTCAATATGGTTTATTTTTTCAAGAAAGTAAATATGGTTAATTTCATGGTAGGGCTTCAACATAACTTCCTGTTGGCTTTCTAAAGTTCTGAATTAAACAAACCTAAACCTGCCCCCTCCCCC